>NC_034413.1:15513820-15706877 GCF_002078875.1 Numida meleagris | reverse complement strand
GGGCGGGCGGCGCTGCCCCGAGAAGGCCGCCAACGGGGCCGCCTGCGCCGTGGGGCCCCGCGGGAGGATGACCAACGGGGACGCCGGCTTCCTGCTGCCGGGCGGGCCGCCGCCTCGGGAGGAGGAGGAGGAGGAAGCGAAGCTGCATAACGGGGGCTTCCTCCTCTGCCCGCCCGGCCCGGGGGGCGGCACCGCCGCGGGCACGGCGTTGGAGGAGCCGCTGCGGAGCTGCTGCCTGCGGGGCGAGGCGGGAGGCAGCCCCCCGAGCGGCCCCGCCGCTCCGCCCGCCTTCACGGACGTGAGCCTGAACTCTCGCAACACGTACGAAGTGAGCCGCCGCCGCAGCGCCCCGGAGCATCTGCCCCCCGCCCCGGAGCCGCCGCAGGAGCCGGCCGAGAGGGCCCGGCGGGCGGGCATCGCCGGTGCCGGGAGCAGCTTGGCCGAGTTCTTCAGCAGGTACGGCCGGGAGGGCCGCCCCGGACCGCCTCTGGTCCCTGGGCCGCGGCTCAGCCCCGCACGGGCTGCGTGCGGGGTGCCGCGGTAAAGGTGCTGTCACCGCTACGGAGCCGGTGCGCTTACATTGGAGTGTGCTGCGTGCACCAGGGCGCTGTGCTGCCTGGGTGAACCCAGTGGTGCTGATGATTAAATTGATGGAGAGTAAGGCGAAACTGTCCCTGTCACAGCTCTTCATCGTGCCGTGCAGGAGATGCGTCCTGTCCGTGATAATTTACGGTGTGCTCTGTTTGACTTGTCCTTAGAAGGTGGGAGTTAACGTTTCCCGGTTTCTCTTTTGCTCTCCCAAACCCTGTGGCTTCAGTTGTTGTGTGATAGTTGCTCTGATAGCACAGAGGGTTGTCAGAAGAGAGAATGAGATTAAATGTACTGACTGAAAAGAGTTGATGTGGAAGAGCAGTGATTATCAAGGCATGATCCCAGGCAGAAACGGGCCACTTTTGCCTGCCATCACAAAAGGGAAGAGGTGGGATCCGGACTGAGCGAAGTGGTGTGATCACAGCTGCCTCTGTTGTGCCGAGCATGGACTGTGAGTTGGTCCCCTGTTCCCACTGCTTCCTGTGGGCATTCTTCCCCTCCATCCCCTTTTTTCTCACTTTCTGTGCACTGCAGTGTGTTGCATTCCCTTTGCCTCCTTGCTGCTTTTTGCTCCAGAGCAATGGCTTAATGAGCTTCTGGAGAACTTTGGCTCCTAGAAAAGGCAGGACTCAGCGTGCCATGGAAGCTGTTGTCAGCAGACAGGGACACTTGCAGTTTTCAGTGTAATATCTGGAAAAATTTAATTGCATCTATTGTGGCAGAAGCCAGAGTGGTGACACTGCAGTGAAGGATGGGTTTGCAGGGAACTGTTTCATAGTCTCTTGCTGGCCCAGCTGGCTGTGCCGAGTGAGTAGTGCTGGCCTCAGGGACTGCCTCCAGCTCTGTGTATATGTTGGAGAAAGTGCTGTACTTGTGACTTGCCCAGACGTGATCAGCTCTATGAGATTCATTAATGAAGTCCAGTTCTAGATTTTTTCTTAGTAGTTTTTTTTAAAAGCCCAGGCTTCTCGTACTTGATACTTAGGTGTAGAGTAACATGAGTTTGTGTTCTCAATTGCTTAGAGAAGTGGTAGTAAAACTTTATTTTCATAACTTCTGGAGGCAGTCAGTTCTTCTTACCTGCTTCTGATATTTTAAAAGCCTGGACTTCTTATTTTCTTAAAGTGCTCATGTTTGTTTGAAACCACTGGTTGCCATTGTGAATGGGTTTTTCTCTGGTTCTTCACAAAGAACTTTGCCTTGACTCTCAACTGCAGTTGTTGGAAATCACCCTGCCATTGAATGGTCACCTCTTGTGAACCCTCCCCACAGGTGATTGCTGAATGTTTAAATCGGCACGGAGCCATAAATGGTGTTGTTCTCCTGAACTTTAGATTGTACTGTGTGGCAGTGTCCTATGAGAAGTCTTTGTTAAGAGGGCAGCTCGCTTCTGCTTTGTCAGGACACACACATTTTTCTCAACACTGGAGAAAATGTATGGGCTGTGCTAAATGCAGGTGTGTCTTGTGTAGGACGCCTCATGCTTGTAATGCTCTTTGTCTAGTTTACAAGCTGTCTGAAATTCAATAGCTCCTATTTTTTCCCAATAGCTGTAATTATATGGCCCTTTCTTTTAAAAGATGGGCCTTTCTTGCTGCTATTTGGTAAGGAACTGTGGGAAAGCAAGGAGGAAGTCTGTGTGAAAGCTCCATGTTGTAACTGCCTGACCAGATGAACTCCCCCGCCATGGCAGATCTGGGTTAGGAGGCCGCTCTCTCCAGCTGCTTATTTCCATCTGCTTAGCTATCAGCCTGGCCTGCTGCGCAGCTCGCTGAAATGATCGGCGTTTGGTCTTTGTGTCGCTGAACGGGAGGAGAAGCTGCCGAGGGGAGGCAGGGGGAAGTGAGCAGCTGTGCACAGAGCTCCTTGCATGGTTCTGCTGCAGGGAGAGTGCCTGTGCCCTCCAGGTGGAGGGAAACTTTCCCATTATCTCAGAATAATTGTTACTGACAGGGCTGGCGGATATTTTTCAGTAAGCATGGGGTGTAGTATTTCATCGTGGGATCTTATCTTGTATCTATGCCAAATTACTAATCCTATCAAGCGAATGCAAACAGCTTTTTAATGCAAAATTGCAGTTTTTGCTGTCTTTTTATTCTGCATGTGAAGTGGGATGCCTCTCAAGTGAGGTGTACGGAGCAGGGTGCAGTGGCAAGGCCCCTCATCTCTGCTGTGCTGCTACTATGGTTGGGTGGCTTCTGGAGAGTCATCTCTTGCTGCTTTGTACTCCTGCTTGGAGTTCATAGCACAGCTGTGTACAGGCACCATTCTGAGCTCTGTGGTCTTGCATTGCAGCTTACAATTGCAACGTTTTCTTCTTAGGTTATTCAGCTGCTTTTGGGTGGCCCCAGTGGCTTACTGAGTACAGAATAGTTCAGTGAGCAGGGATGTTAAGTGGACAGTAGAATTAAGGCAGGGATAATTACCATGGCCGCAGGTCCTGCACCTCTTTTAAAGGTGATTTTACTTCATTTTTCACATGTATGTGCTAGGCGTTTTCTCAACTCGTGCAGCCATTGTTCCTTCCTGAACTGCACGTTTACCTGATAAATGTAGGTACCTGGTAGCTGACAGAGTTCCTGATTGCTTTCTGATCCCTGGGTTCAAAGCTTAATGTTGACAACAGCAGTGGTATATCTGCTGTTGTTGTGAAGCACCATTTTCCCAAATGTTTGTTTTCCAGAATTAATCTAACAAGCTTTTCTTTTCCTGATAAGATCACAAAGAACTCAAATTGTAATTACGACTGCTGGTAGGTCTCTAGAATTTGCTGCGAGCAGCAGTTCCACGGGATTGCAAAAGCATGTATGGTGTTGGCGTACATATGCTTATAGAAACTGCCATTAGTCTCATCCTTCCTTCCTCGCTCAGAACTGCTGCATTTACTCCCCAGCAGTCTTGAAAAATCTTTACTCTTGGGGATGGTAAGAAGCTGAATGGAGTTCGTGTATGTAGGAACAAAGAATGGAGAAATTGCTCAAGCCCACGTTTTGTCCCTTTTTGTAAACACAGTTCTATGATTCATTCAGTAGGTAGTTCTTCCCAAGCTGCTAATCTTCTTGCTTGGGAAAATGTCCTTGACAGAGACTGTAGAGGCTGCAAAACGGTTCGCTTCTCTGAGCAGTGCTGCTTGTGTACTGCAGAGCTGTAGCTTACTTTCAGTTTGTTGTGAAGTAGCACTTGCAGCTCTTTGAACTATCAGGCACACCTCATGTACAATTGCATCTTGTGAACGTTTAATACAGAATTGATAGTTCTATTTGTATGCAGAGCTTTTCTGGTTCATAAATGGCTACGGATTTCCAGGGGAAGAGCTGCACGTCTGTTTTGTGGGGCTTGGGTCAAAAAATTGAGTGGAGTGTGAACTGTCCTTGCTGCCGCAGATCTTCTGACCCTTCTGTCTGTGTAAAGATCAAGGAACTGATGGATGGAGTTTTGCAGGGATTAGATAATATTCATGTATTTCCTTTACCTTCTTTCTTGTTGACATCCTGAAAGACTTGTGTTTTCTTTTTCTGTACAGACCTGGGGGGTAGGGAGGAGAGAGAATGGGAATGGGGGGTTACAGAGCTTCTAATAGTCAAGGAAATACAATGGCAATGTTTGAGAAAGAGAAATGGAGGGAGAAAGGTTCAGGGACTAAAACAGAGATTGCCCACAGAAATTGTGCAGGTGCTGTTCACCTTTCTGTTTCTGTCAGATCTAGTCTTTCATTTGTCGTAGTTGTTACTGTTTTGTAACTGAAGTGACCAAGCAGATGCTTACAACTGATGAGAATTACAGCTGCCTGGATGAAGTGAGAATGAGCACCTGGACCCAAATCTTAAAAGAATCATTGTCACTTCAACCTCCATTTTCCCTGAGTTAGAGACATATTTAATTTCTTAGAAAAAGTGTTCATATTATCATAATGGAAACTTTTCCGTGTTTTCTTCAAACACTGTTCATTAAGAACAACTTATTTTGTGAAATTGTGTTGACACGGTGGCCAGTGTCATTTGAATGACAGATATTGGCAACTTAAGTAAATGCAGTCTCCAGAGTAAGACAATCAGTTGTAAACATTGCAGCTCCAAACACTGCTAATAACTGCACACATAGAAAACTTTACCAGAATTGTATGTTTTTCTTACTGGATGCGTAAAGGCTCTCCACAAGTGTCCTGCTGTAGCGAAGTTACCTAAATGACAGCAGCTTTGTTCTTGTGAGTGAACTAATTCCGAGCCGCTTAAGAAAACCTCTCTGAGAAAACCATGCTCTCCAGGTCTGAGAGTTGAAAATAGCTGTTAGACAAAGTATCACTCCTAGGCCTCCTGTTGTATAGTTTTGAAAGGGTATTTTGTTTCTGAAAAACAGGATCAATGAGTGTTTCACCACGAGTGTGTGGATGTTGTACACCTAGCGCTGCAGCTAGGATGTGTGCTGAGTAGCAAGTCAAAGTTGATGTTCAAGTGCGCAAGTGGAAGACTCATACTGGCTTACCTCTAGGAAAGTATAAGGTTGCTGTATTGCTACAACTTCTGTCTGCAGTGTGTCATATTTTCCTAAAAAGGTAGCTAAATAGATTGCACTTCTAAGACCTTGATGCTGTAGGTATAATCTTTGTTAGTTTAAACTACCCAGAATATTATTAGCAGTTTCTCTCCTCTCTTGGTAGACAGTGTAATACTTTGTGTTAGTACAGGTGTTTGCACTGGGAGTCTCATCACGATAACAGGATTTTTCCTGGAGTCAGTTTTCTGCTTCTACTAACTGTTCAATTATTCATTAGGATATTTGTCTCAATTGCTTAAGACTAAAAAAGGAATCTAATGTTGTAGGTCACATTTTGTTTGCATGGATGAAGAAGATGTTATCCTTCCCTTCAGTTTCTTGGGACTGCTGAGATGTTTATGATACAAAGCCCATCTTTTTTTTTGTTTGTTTTTGTACATCTCTTTCTGGTGTTTGCTCTTCAGCTGGGAAGAGACAGTTTTTTCTTTTTTGGGTGGCAGGCAGTGCTTTAAGCTTCCTTGGAGTCTTGATGGCGCTGTGCTTCTCAGCCTCTTTGTTATTGCTTCCTAAGGAAGTGAAACTCCTTGATGCTGCAGCCTGGTAGCCAGGTTTGTCACACTTCTCTCAGACATATAGGACTCGAATATAAAGATCCTGCAGGTTTTTGAGTGAAGGCTTGGTGGAAGGAAAAAGCCTGCTGCTGGTTGCCACTGCATTGGCAGCAGCTGTGCAGAGCACAGTGCTTTTTGTCTGGCACTGGTGTAGCAGCATGTGAGCAGTGGGTACGTGTTCTGTGGGTGAACTTCTGACTTCAGTGAGGGGAAAACTCATACCTTCAGTCTGAAAATAACACCTATAGCCTGTGGGAGGAAGCTCTTGGCAATTTTTCACCCTCCATCAAGGTGTTCCTATGTTAAGAAGTCACATTCAGTTTCTGTTTTGTATTGGAAATCATTATTTAATGCACTTTCAAGTAAGTGAAAGTGTCTCCCCTGTACAGGTCGCATTATTAAATCTACCTCAGTAGCTCTGATCTAAACAAACCTCCTGAAGGCCAGCCAGGGGAACAGGCGAATGAAGTGATTGGTTTCTTTTCTCCTTTACTTGTGCTCCAGACAGAGATCCACAGAGAGTATTGAAACATCTGCATAGGCTTTGTGCTTCTGCTGGAGTCACAGGAAACCAGGCTTTCTGCTGCTGCCTCCTCTGTCACCTGGGACTGGTTTGTACTGAGTAAGACATGATGGAAGAAAGGTGGCCAGCGTACCGAGCTCTTGATGCCACTCCTCTGCTTTCTGCAGCGGGGAAGCTCAGCCTTGGCCAGGTCTCAGCCTCAGCAAAGCTCAGTTATCTCTGTGCTGCTTCAGTTCCTAATGCAGCCATCTGTGTAAGATCTTGTCTGTGCTGCTGCTGGGCACTAATAAGGATGTTTGCATGCTGGATGCCAGAATCCCTTAACAGATAAATAAGCCATCAGCTTCTGAAGGTGTTTGGGTGGTTTGTAGCTGTGAATGGGAAGCGGAGCAGATTTCAGAGCACAAAGTATCCCTGGCTTGCTCTAAGGTTTAGGTTTTGCACAGGTGTCTTGCTGCTCCTCCTGTTCTGTAGGCAGCTGAGGGGCAGCCTGGGGAGTATCTTGCTCACTTTGTAAAGCAGTTATCAGGTGACACTGAAAGGAATCACTCGTGCATATTAGTATAAGTATAACAGATTAAAAAAAAAAACGTATTCCTGCATTCTGTAATATTTATATAATTATTACTAGAACAGTGATGTTAAATATATTGTGAATCGCTAACCACACTAGAATACTTGGTATATTTATTGACAACAAATCACAACAGTATGTTGCGGCACTAATTGCACAGTCCAGTAAGTGACAGGCACTCTCTGGGATCTGAGAGGAAGACTGCTGGCTGAGGCTGAAGCAGGCTGCTGGGAGCAGTAAGCACCACGAGCTCAGGGGCAGTCCTTGACATAATGCTGCTATACGCTGAACTTGGATCACAGATCTGTAGGCTGTGTCAGAGGCTGGAGATGTCTCACTTTTGTCATGAAAATGTGTCTTGGATGGAGTGTTTGGACTTCAGTATAGTGACTGTCTTGATGATAGAGCCGCTGACTTCGCCTTAATGAAAATGAGTCATGATGAGAACAGTTTTAGGTAGTTTTGCTTCATTCGGTTATACTTGGAGATGTCTTGATGATTGGATGTAAGAATTTCTGTTGTCAGAAAACACAGGGAATGCCTCTTCCCTGTTGCTGGTACCTATCTTATCATCCTTTGTGAGCTGCTGGAGGTCATTCAGCTAGGGACTGACAAATATGATTGGCTTTGTTGGAGGAGTGGAATGGGATGAATTGACTTGTAAGGTATGGGCTGTGGGAATGGATGCAGCAAAGGCATGTAGGACATCATTGGTGCAAGGAAGAGAAGGGGCTTCCCCTTCACAGAGCTGGAGCAGTTGGGTGAGTGGGGAAAGGGCTCTTACTCTTCCAATGCTGTTTTGTTGAGGGCATGTTGCTGGTTAACCAGCTGTGGCTTGGCAGGAGTATGTTTTCTTGTCGTTCAAGAAATAGCTATAGGTGCTCAACTGCGTGGTAAAAGTTCCCCACGTGTTGCAGCTCTGTGATCTAGGATTTTGGGTTAGACTGCATGGGCAAGTGACGATTATTGTTACAAAAGATTAACCATGGAATTTGTCAGGTATAATGTCCAAAGAGCTGCTAAGCTGCCTGATTAAATACAAAGGTGACAGAGGAGCTTGGCACACAGCTCTGTTTTGCTAGCTCACTCAGAAATAATTGTGAGGCTGCACTAATTGTCTTCCTTTACTCTTTTAGTACTTGGGCATCCTGAAATTCACCTTCTGCTACCTGTGTTTCTGACTATGTGAGCCAGTTTATAAAGCTGACCTATGCAACACCTCTTTGTTAGAAGCATAATTCAGGCTTTTAAAACACTGTTTGCCAGTGAGCGTTCTGGACAGGGTGTTCTGCAGTATTGCTAAACACTGCCAACTCATAAAACTTCTGAAATGTTCATGTGTCTGTAGTAAAACTTTTTGCCACCAGAGTTGGTAAATCCGCTTTGGGACTGGTGTCAGCCAGGAGGAACCTGAGTGGTACAGCTGAGCAAATTCAGGCCCTTCAGTGCAGCTCTGTGACAATTTGTTTGTCTGGGTGTCCTCAGCAAGCGGTCAGAAACCTCCTCCTTCCCTGCCCCTCAGTCATTCATAGATACTCCTTGGCAATTTATGATATTTCAGATATATGTAATTGTAGCTGAGGCTTTAGATGCTATTTCTGTTGATATCACTAATCTACGTTTCATTAACAAAGTGAAAACCACAACAAATTGTAAGCTTGGTCCTGCCAGGGATGCATATTCTCTTGGTTAGCATTTTTTTTTTTTTAAATGTAATACATACAAGACTGTCAGTTTTTACAGATGCAAACACAGAAGTTCCTTTGTAGATGGTGGTTTGGGGAACTTTGAGTAGTCTTGGTGTGGAGAGCAAGGAGAGCTTAGTGTTGCTGAAAGCTGCTAAAATTAGCAATGTGCTGCAATAGGTCTGTGTTTGGAGGTACTAACATGTACCTCCTTGTAGTGAGGTGGTGGAGGATGTGACTTGTAGAATTAGTTGGGTTCCCTCTCCTCCGGTATAGGGCAGAGCTTATGTACTTGTGTTTGGAACAATTGTATGCATATATTGAACCAAAAGAGACTGATGTTATTAGAACTAAAAATGTAGAGCGTATAATAAATGCTAAATTTATTACTGTATTGCTTTGTTCTAAATCTCCATGTCAAGAATTGTAATGAAGTGGTAAAACACTTGCATGTTAACTGATTGCTGAATCTAAATGCGAAGTTAGGTGGAAATACAAGAGTAAAGGATGAGTTGAAAAGCAGATTTGTAGAATGGGGAGAATTTGCTTTTAATTTTTTTTGCCCGTGGCGTTTTCCAGCCATAATCAATAACGTGAGAAAACACTTCTGACCATGGGAAAGTGAGCAAATAGCTGCTGGATACTAGTGTGCAACTGAAGTCTAAAATAGGGGTGAGCAGTTACATGTGCCCTGAGCTAAGACATTGTGCACACTGTTGAGCACGTGGCAGACTTTTTTTTGGACACTTCATAAATTTGTACGAATTGTGTACTACATGTAAACAGTTCAAACTAGCAATGGAATCCTACTCTGGTGTGCAGGCTTTGTCAGTGACTGACCAGAAGGTTTCGTTTCTTTTTAATGATACATTATTTATGCTGAGAGTTGAGTTACGCTTGTTTCTGTATGTAAATTATTGAGAAGTCTTCTTTAAAGCATAGCAGAGGTAATTGCTTATAGTCAAGCAATGCTTTTATGCTACTACTTCCAAATGGTTGCACGCAAAACCTTAGCAGAACAACCAAGACTTGAGTGTGAAGAAAAGTTGTGAACTTAACCAGGTTTTGTGTCCTACATATGGTAAAAACCTGCCAATGTGAATGTAGTAATTCCTGTTATTCTCTGTTATAGCTGTGGAGGAATTTGGGATTGTAGTCTTGCAGGGGTCTTCAGAGCTTGTGCACTGTTCTGAAAGTATGCTTTTCAAAATGAGTAGTTTTGACTTAATGCTATGTCAGTGAAAATGCGTCTCTAGCAATCCTGGGATATACCTCTTCTAACTCTTCAGTCGCACAGCTATCCAGATAAGCATTACCAACTACACCTAAGTTGCTCCCTGAAGAACTTCTTTCAGCTAATTCAGATGTCATAGGCCTATTTTGTACGCATACAGAGCTTATTTAAAAATGAACCGCAAATGAAGAAAGAACAGCCTGTGTGCACAAGCAGAACTGCGTTCTTTGTGGAGATGCAAAATCAATTTCATCGTAATATGTATTCAGTATTTTAATGGGTTTGACTTGTTACTTCAGATTCCTTTTATTCATCTGGGGATTTTATTGGAGTTTCTAGGTTTTAACATACTCTTGTTATTGCAGGCTAATGTCACTTTCCAGTGTTGTTTAACTCAATTTTTTGTCATTTTTAGCTAGAATTGGAGAAAAAAACAAACAAACAAACCAAAACCAAGCAAACAAAAAATGAAAGCAAACAGTCAAAAGCCGAAACACAAACAACACAACACCACCCCCTGAGCTCTTTGTACTCCTGCAGGGTGCTTGTTTGCAGCATTATTTCCATGCTGGATTCCCCTCCTGAGCCTTCATGATTCCGTGACAAAACGTTATGTGGGAGGGAGGGAGGAAGCCCACGATGACGGATGTGGTGCTGTTTCTTTCCTGTTGGTGTCTTGCTACACTGGATTTAATGCTAGAAACTTGTCTTATGCAGCATCTAATATCAGGTATTAGGATGTTCATTAAAAAGGAAAATATAATCAGCTCTCACTTCCTTTGTTGGTTCTTGTCACTTTCAAATCTTGTTTTCTCAGTGTTTCCCTGGGTGGGGTTGCAATGCTTTGATTCTCTGATATGCAATAGGAAGTAGAATGATGCCTCAGCTCTCCTCTGATGGAGGAGGCGAAGCCCTGCAGGGACCCCGTGTGCCTTGGCTGACTGATTGCTGTCAGATTGCTCTGCCTTGAGAACATCTGGTTGTAACTGCATCACTAGACTTGCTGGCTAAACAGCTGGGCTGGTTTTCTGGGTAGTCACTTTAGAAGTACTTGAACAATGTGGGGTGAGTTCCACGTGCTAGCACTGTGTTTTAACTTCCTACCTTGCAACTTAGCTGCATTTCACTGTTTTCTTTTTCGTTGTGGCTCCAGCACAGTTGCTATCTCCCGCCTTTCTATACCCAGACTACCCAGCAGCCTCTCTATTCTTGTAGCTCTCAGACTGACCGCATGTAGCTCATGGGCCGCAGGCTGTGGGTTGTGGTTTTAAGGTAGGAGTGGAGGGCTGAATCAGAATCCACGCTTCGGTTCAAACCTAGAGGGCTGAAGGCAGATAAAGGCTTGTCAGTGCTGTTTCTTAGTGCCACTGTTAAGACTGTTGGACTCAAATGGGAGTTGAAAAATAAAATTGATTGCTATCAATAATACAGCACTGTATCTCTACGCCAGCAGAGCTGTTTTTGTGATGAGCTTTCTGGCAGGCTCCTTTGAGTCTCAAAGCTGAGACTGAAAACGCAAGGATGTGCACTGAGAGTGGCCTGAAAAGCAGCTGCAGGTTTTGTTGGGTGCCCAAAGCTGTGAAATGCTGGTAGCTTGTTATTACCTGCATGCCGCAGAGCTGTGGAAAGGGAAGATAAACATCTGATTCCTCTGTAACAGTAGCAAAGTGCCATTCGAGCAGCGTTTAGACTTCACCAGTTTATCTTAGCAACAAAAGTGATTTGGAAAGGAAAAGCAGGGTGGAAGCAAGCAATTTGTGTGCTGTGGGTACCAGGAGGGAACAAGCCTCATGGGGTAAGGAGAGAGCATGCCCCTGGTTGTGTCACTGCAGCTGTTGTGGCTGTGTGATTGTGACAGCCCGTAGTGTAACCTAAACCCCGTTGAGCATAGGTTTCTTGGCATGTGATAGTGATGTTTTTTTTATTCTGTAGCTTTTGGTGGTTTTGTTCCTGTTCTGGTACTTCAGCTGGTGTATGGTTTGAGAGCATGTCTGTGCACTACAATGTGGCTGTACAACTAGAAGGGAGAAAACACTGTAACTGTCACTGGGGTTCTGTAAACTGGAACTTCATTGGGTGAGCCAATGTAATGCCTCCGTCCCTGCTCAACAAGCGTCATCACTCAGTTTTGCCACGTAGGTTTGTCAAGGAGTTTTGAAATTCTCAAATGGATTTTGAGATTCCTTATCAAAATGGTGTTTTCTGGGACTTTTCCTGGGATCTGCAGAGCTCATGAATATTCTAAGCAGCAAATGTAGTGCACTTCCTGTAGCTCAGTGAATGCAATCTGTAAGCTTTCACAGATGCTGTTCATTAAACAGCACTTTTGTAAGGCTTCACTGTTGTCACCAGCACATCAGAAGATGCGATGCTGTTAGCTGCCAAAATAATGTATTAAGAGTGTGCTTCCATCCTGAGTTAAGCAAAGCTTATTTGTAAACCTGCCATTAATTACTCTTGGATTAGAATTCCTGTGTGAGGTTTATTCTGATGAATGATGCAAAGCTTGGTCAGCTTTTTTGCCTTCAGAAGGAACAGAATTTAATGGAATTCTAAATAAAATTGTATATTTTTTCCACTTGTACATTCATGGGAGAGCAAAACAAGCCTTTCCATAGTTCAGTACACCACAGAATGTGTGGAACTAGTTTCTGGAAAGTTTGTTTTAGTGTTAGGGTTACGTGTTTTTAATAAAGTTTCTTAAGAGCCACAAACATGATCCTTTTTTTTATTGGAGATATTAATTAAAGCCTTCAGTGTGTTTACACAGTTTACTTTGAAATCTTCCAGCTTCCTGGTTAATCATAAACCAGCTCTGTTATGGTGCTATCAGAGTTAAATCTTTCAGCTTCCCCAGGGTGGGCAGCAGTGAGGCTGAGCTGCCGGGTAGTGCTGGCAGTGTCCCATAGCGTGTGCAGCACCCGCGCTGTTACAGTGAGTGCAAGGAGACAACAAAGGGGGAAGAGGCAAGCAGCGTAAGTTGGAGAAAGCATATCAGGAAGGATCTTGGACTCAGAACAGAGGACAGGAAGAAAATGGTTCCTACTATGACCACGTGATGGATGACTTTCTACAAAGTAATTCAGCAGCACGGTCATTTGTCTACTTGAGTGTAACTGCATTAGGCACTGGGTATCTGCTAAACTGGAGCTGTGTGCATCTTCCCTGGTTTTCTGGTCCATGTTACAAAAGTTCAAGAAGCTTAACAGAGTTTTGCGGAAAATGTTGGTGAATGAAATAGTTCCTCATTTCTTTTTTAAATTGGTGTGTTGCACAGTGACTTCCAGGTTTTTGCTCTTCAGTTTTCAAATAGCCTGTTAAGCCACAAACGAAACTGTAGAAGCTGCTGCATGCTCCTAACTTACATTTGAGGAAGCATTCGGTATTGCTGAAACAGCTTTGGTTTTGCACAGGGTAGCTTAGGATTTCAAGGTTAAATTGAATGTTAAGTAATTCTGTGTTAGTATCTGAGTGACTGTGATGAAAGCTACTTCAGTCAAGTTGATTACTTTAAAGAGACAGTGAAGGTAGCACGCTGCGTTTGCTGAGCAGTAAATCTCTGCAGTGGCGACTTCAGTTTAAACTGTAAGTAGATAAAAAATATTTATGTGCTCACAAGAAACAAAAATAAAACCTTCCTCTCTTTTTCAGAAACTTTTTCACTAAAAGGACAAAGGAACTCAAACCTGCTGCCCAAAGCGCTCCCGGCTGGAAGTTGTTTGGAAAAGTCCCCCCCAGGGAAAACCTTCCAAAAGACTCCAAAATAATTCAGCAGGTGAGTGCGTGTCACACAGCTGCAGGCGGAAAGCTTGTAAGAATTAATGCGTAGGTACTGCAGCTCTGTTGCTGTTATCTCCGTACTGCTGCTACGTGGCCACAGAGCGCCCTGGGAACACTCTTTGGGGCTTTGTCTAAAGGATGCTAGCTACTGAGAAGGAGGAGTTGGAATTCTGTCTGTTACATTCCTCAGCACATCTCAGTGCTCATAAAACATGCTCAAAAGTGTTTCAGCTGTTTAAATCAAAACATTAACACTCCTACTAATTTTCCATAAAATGTTGCCTCATTTAACGTGTTACAATTTTGTAATGGTAAAGCGATTGCAAAATACTCTGGTCTTCCTTTAAGGCTCAATTCTGAGTTACTTTTGCCTCTTCTGTGCAAGGACCCTAGTTAGGCTTATATATTCTGTTTTTATTCAAGCTAGATAATAATTTAGTAAAATTTGTCCTCTTAAAGCATTCTTGAATAGTCATTTTACAAAACTGATCTTTTTGGGTGTAGCTTGTCTTTCGATAGTCCTTGCTTCTTGCCTGTAAACTTGCTACGTCAGTAACTGGTGACAAATTGTGTAGAATTCTGAAGCATGTCATCTTTCACTTAGCTTTTATAATCTCGCTTGAGCATTTTTTTGTTTCATAATAGTTGCAGCAGTGCAAGTTGAACTTGTTTGGGATTTACTGGGGGTACTACAGAAAAGTAATTCCCATGCCAAGTTTTGTTACTGTGTTGCTTCTACATTTTCGCTCCAAGTGGGTGAATAATAATAAAAACAGCTTGGTCTTTAAAGATGAGGAATTGGTAATGTATCAGTAAAGTTAACAAGCGATGCTGAGGCTGAAAGATTTGTTCACTTAAGAAATATGAATGTCCCTTGTGTTGGTGAAAACAGTAACTGAATCTCTTGAGCTGCTTTTTTCTTTGTCTCTTCTCTTAAATTCAGTATGAGCTGATGTGTTTGGCAGGTGCAAATGGCTGTGAATGAAGCAGTGTTCAGTCGTCTTCTAGAAAGAGCTTCATGGTGAAAGAGGGCTTTTGGGAGCAACTAAAGTGAAAAATGAGAGGTCCTTTTTGAAGGACTTCAATATAATGAGAGTTGTCACGCAATGAAATGTTGGAAAATAAGGAAATGATGAGATTGCTGCGAGTGCTATTTACTCTGAATTAAACTAGGTGCTTTTTTACCACTTTCAAATACACTTTTCTTATGGAAATGCTTTCTTTTTCAGCAGGAGAAGGCAGGTGTGTTTAGTTTGCATGCAGATGAATACTGTTGGCCTTGTGCTGTGAAAATACTGTGCTGAAAATCCAGATGTCTCGTCCATCTTGTGAAATGAACATATGCACAATTACCAATCATCTGCTTCCCATTTTCTAGCAATGATGATGTTTGTTTGACAAATGAGTTAAAGTCTACAGAAATATTTTTCTTATCCTGTTGTCTCTTAGTGACTGTTTTCCTTTTAAACTGTAATTTTAAAATTATTTTTTAACTTCTCCAAAGTGGCAGAAAAGCAGAAATATTGCAACAGTGTATTGTCTTTAAGCATGATTGAGTTGGTCTTGGAGACTAGTCATGTGGCTTGTGTTAGAGTGGTTGCCAGATTAAGATCAGCACTGGATTTATATAATCTTGAGTGTTGTGTCAGTAATGGATAATATTATTAGCTCCTAACGTAGGTAAAGCATGTATGGTCTCTAGATAAACCATCATAGTCTAAAATCCACACTTATGAAAGGGCAGATTCAGATTGGTGGCATATTTGGTACTCTGTTAGATCTACAATATCTGAGAACCTGATTATTAAATTGATAGCCCTAATGCGTCTATATTTAATGTAAATAAAAATTCTCTTCTATATGTGTATAAGATTTATAGTATAGCTCCTTGTGCATATGTCTTTGAAGAAAAGGCAATAGTTTTTCTCAAAAGTATTCAAATTTGTTAATCTGGCCATAGCCTAGGATGAATATAGGCATGCTTTGTTACTGAAGATGAGTGGAAAATAGCATCTGTGCTGTGAGTGGCTGACTGACATCGCCAGATTCAGTTCCTCGCTATTGAGGATGCAACCGAAAGGGATGCAGGCAAGAATGCAGTTACAAGGCCTGTAAAAAGCTGATACAAGCTTAACTTGTCCTGTTCACCACTAATTCTGCTACTTGATAAGTGATGACCCTTGGTAACAAAAACATTTCCATGTTTCCTGGCTGGCGGAAGCTTCCTTTCTTACCTGTTTTGGTGAGGATGACATAGTAAATTCATAACTGCATCTAAATTTGTATTTGTGGCTCTCAGTCTGTCAAAAGACGTGTATATATGCCTTTGCAAAGAAGTCCAGTGGTGATTGCAGTCTTGAATAACTTCCCCAGAAGTCTGGAAACTTAATTTGGGATACTCTTTCAGGCAACAATGTAGCCAGCTCTGCCTCCAGAGACTGCTTAATGAATGCAACTGTAAATTTCTTTGCGGTTTCATAGGGTGTGTAGAAGATAAATACTATGCCCAAAGCCACTGCAGGGTCTGTGTGTTTGTGGAGGTGGCAGAGCCCCTCACAGCTTTGCTGCCATCAGCATGCTCAGGGCGCCGTGCTTGAGCTCCAAGTGGGCCAGAGGCTGAAAGGTCTTGGCAGCCGCCCCTGCCGGCGCTCAGCTGCTGGCATGCACTGCTCCCCTTGGACTTGGAGCTGCCCAGGCAGGATGTGATTGAGGCCAACTCTTTTACTGGACATCTCCCTCCTCTGGGCTTCCTTCCTTCACTGTGTTTTTGTTTTTTTTTTTCCCCTTTAAAAAGGGAAAATAGCAACTCTTTAGGACTGCAAATGTCACATGCATTTGATGGTTTTAGAAAGTGTGCCTTTTTTCATAACAGCCGGTTTTATTAGCTGCAGTTCATGAGATGTATGTGGTCATTAATGATCAGTTGGGTACATTCCTCTCAGTCTGTAAAGACGTCTGCTTTCAATTAGACTGACAAAGTATTTTAACACAGAAGCATTTGAAGCCAGAACTGATTTGCGGGATGACGTGTACTGACTGAAGGGCAAGTTCTGTTTAAAAAAGCAAACTGAATTTAATTTTCTGTCCTTACAGTTAAAGAAAAGAGGTTTGCACTAGCAATCAAAATGATTCTGAATATCAAGCCATTCAGTTCAGCTTTTGCTTTTATTAAAGCACTTTTGAATTTCTTATTAATTTGTTTAAAGTTGTGAAACTTTCTTTTCCTAATATGCCCAAATTAAAGTAAACTCAAAGTATGTGAGCATGCACTGCAAGGCAAACAGAAGTGAAGCATATACCAAATTAATTTCATCAAGAGTTCTAACAAAGTACAGCCCCTAACAGCCTTATATGAAGGGATACAGTTTATGTTCAGATCTGACACGTGAAAAGCTTGCAGTGATTTATTGATTGCTTCTTTAGAAGTGAAGTAAAATAATCTTTTCCAAAAGCTGTCACCTTGTACACAAGACGGAGGTTATTAGCTTTAGACCATCAATTACACACTAACTGTGATTTAGATGACCGAGTCTCTGTCCTACAGCTAACCTCTGAAAATACTGGGTTTGGCTTGCTCTGAAATCTTAAACAAACATAAACACCACCTGTGTTTGAGGGCTAATATACTGGTGCATATTTTTCCGATGTTGTTATATCCCATCTGAAATCTTAACAGTGAAATCATTCACTGAATCAGCACAACTCCCGTGGTCTCCCAGGGACAAGAATTGTCTGAGGCTGCCCTTCAGAGGAACAGATGCGTTTTGAGTCAGCTTTCAGATAGCTCAGGCCTTCTAACTTGCAGTAGTAATGCTTCAAGCCAGTCACTGTGGTTTCAATTTAAACTGCATGTTAAGCTTAAAAAGTGCATGACGTGTTTGTCAGCAAATCTAAGGATGGAATATCTGAAAGAAATACGTAAATACTAGACTGAAAGTTTTTCCATGAATGATTCTTATCTAGATAGAGGTCACGCTGGCTCATCTTGCACATGCTGCTGGAAAGACAAAAGGAGAAAGGCAAAAATTGTACCTGTTCTTCAGATACAGTCAGAAATACATTGGTAACAAAATTCCCTGAGATGGGGATGGACAATGAATGTGTTGTGAAGTCTTGCACGGATCACGTAGCACCTGAGTAGCATTTAGTCTGCTAGTGGGAGTGAAAAGACTGTGACATTCTTATTTGCAGATGTGGTAGCAGTCAGATTCTCAAGAAATACCTGTTCATGTATGCTCCAGAGTTTATGTGCACTCAGAGATGCTGTACTACAGGTAAAACTTTTATGTTTAGAAGAGTTTCAAAGACCTTCCCCAGTAATTTAAGCTTCAGTAATGATTATCTTGTCAATGAAGTAGTAATGAAGCTTGTAGGATCTCAAACGCTTCTCTGTTTGTAGGAAGTATGTAAAATACAATTTTACTGTATTTACGTCTTTGTAGCTAGAACTTCTGGATCTGCTTTTTGACAGGATGACTCCTTCTCTTAGGTCTTTGAATTCCTGTAGCAAAGGGTGACAAAAGGATTGTGTTTTCTTCTCTTAAGAGTTGAGGTTTTGCAGGGTAAGCAGACAGCTTGGTAAGCTTGATGTGTTGTGGTAGCGAAGTCATCATTCAAATGATGACTTCGCTACCACATTCAAATATCATTCATATCAAATTCCAAGAGCATAGGAATTAGCAAAAAGATGCTTTCAACATGGTAAAGATGTATGCATTTTTTAAATTTTTTTTTATATAAGCTTTATCTTTCTGAGGCTGGCATAGTATTTCTGTACTGAAAAGGAGAAAGTAGTGTGGCAGCGTAGAAGGAAGCCTTTGAAATTTTTTTTCTCCTGTGGTATGCATGGTGCAAGAACAGGACAGAAATAGCATTGAAATTGTGATGAAAAGCTTGATTCCTCTCATTCTTCCTGGTACTGTAATAAAATGCTTGTGAGCAATGGCTGTGTCTGTTTAGACACTCCTTTTAAGCTTACATTTTTCCATTGGATAGTTGAGTTCAATCTAGAATGGAAGCCTGTGGAGCTTTGGTTGTATAGGGTCTCCTGTAGCTGGACATGCTTTTGCCTGATGAGCTTGTTCAAATATGGTATAAAGGATTACGCATTGTCATTTACAATCTTAAATGTGTCCCTTGTAACCCAAGCGACCGTTCAGAGCCTTACAAGCACGTCCAGCTTCTCAGCAGCTCGTTGGTAAAGTTGAAGCGTAATGCACTTCTGAGCTCTCAGTAATACTCAAAAAATACTGTCAGACTGTGGTGGTGGAAGGTGGGGCTTAAAGGCATTTGTTTGGGTGGGAAATTCATTCCACTCACCTTAGATTGCAAAATGAATCATGAAGATACAGCTTCAGAGCAGTTTCTGGAGTGTCAGTTTCTAGACCATGTTTTGCTGTTTCCTTTCTCACAGTGTACCTGCTGAGGGTAGTGCTGATTTAAGTGTAACGCTTACAGGTGGTGTGGACTAGGGAGGGGTGTTACATCAACACCTGTTGTTATTCACTTGAGAAGAGTGCTATGGAAAAAGATCTTCTTTTGGGAAAAGGTGCTGCTGAATAAACTACATAACGACACTTAAAAAATAACCCAGTGGGAGCTTACGTGCATCTTGCTCAAGTGTGAAGTCTTTGTGTGTGTTTGTGTATTTTGAGGGCTGGAGGAGGAGGAACAGCTGCATCTATTTCTTTAAAGAGAAACACTTGATATGTCAATTTAAACTTTGGCTTGCATGTTGCTGTATTATAACAGTCTTTTCCTTCATTTATTCACTAAGGCTTTGCTTCTGTTTTTCTCATTAGGATGACAGTTCTGGCAGTCTTGCGTCAATATCTGCTCTCAGTCTGTTAAACACAGGGGTATGGAATTTAATACGTTTTTTATCTAGTTGTATTCAATGCCATGCATGGGACTATGTAGCACTCATTAAAAATAGAACAAACATCACATTTTCACAGTAGCATGACTATTTTATGGCACTAACCATCAACTCATTAGATACCATTAGTAAAAAAAAAATAAATAACTTTCACACATGAATCTCACTAACAATTTCAAGTGATAGAGTATTATTGTTTATTAACATACTGCATGTTCTTGAATAGCAGAAGGTAGAGTAAATTACTGTCAAATTCTAGCATTACCTATATTTGCTGTGCGTCCTTAAAGGTAAAAGTTGTTAAAATGGCTTAAATTTTTATTTTTGAACACTGTATGAATTTGAAAAATTTATATCCTCTAAGCTTATTTTTCCCATCTCTAAGTCACATGAGCAGTAGCACTTCAGAATTTCAGATGCTTTAAATCATACTTTCCAGCATAAAACTGGAACTGTAGAAAGGTGCAGCTGTTGAAACTTTTGTTATATGCTGTTACATCTTCCATTTGCTGTGGCTGGTTTGCTTCTGAAGTTGGTCCAATGCATCTGCCTCTTTGAAAACTCTTCAGTAATCCCACACCCAATGTTAAACAGGAATAGCACAACTTTCTCCTTTTCATTCTGTGGATCTGTTACTCTATATGAAATAGAGCAGTAATGTACTGCTAGCTGATATGTGATGCCTGTGGTTCATGTTACGTGGTTGAAGTTCTCTCATCTCTTCTTTATTGGGCCCAGAAGCCCATGGCTTTGTGTGTTTTTGTAAGCAACAAGAGATGAAACTTGATGCAACTTGTGAAAAATCCATTTGAGGAAAAATAAGTTAAAGATGGGAGATGGGTGACATTACTTTAGAAGGTTGATCAAGAAACTTTTCAGCATTCAATTGGTTGTTCTCTCCTATTACATGAGAAATTGTTTTTTTCTCTGCCTATATAATCTGGAAGTTAGAAACAAATGTACTGTTATGTCTGTCTGAAAGCATCTGCTTTCTTAGTTCTGAAACAATACCTACTGCATAACTCTTAGAATCTTTCAGTGATGTCTGTTGTTGCTATAAACACCATCTTGTTTTTAAGCCAATTCCGGTTCAGTAATTTCAACACACACTTGGAGTTTGGTGTGCAAGAGGGTGTCCTTATGCATTAAGCAGAAATTCTGCTTTCATGACTTAGTGTGATACACCTTAGTGTAAGGTGATGTAGGGTGCCCTCCTAAGAGACTCAATTTTAAAAGGGAATAAAAAAAGCTGCAAACTGAAATATCTTTATCATAAGCACAGAGGCAGTTCTGAAAGCAAAAGATCTCCTGCCCATTTTCCTTTTGCCTGTCTTTAGGTTAATAGGCTAATCTGTATTTCTGTAGGAATAAATACTGGAAATTCTAGTCTGTCTACATATCAAAGTTCTCTGACTAAATTGTCACAATGTTTTTCAGGAAAAACATGCTTTTAGTTTGTTTGCAGCTTTATGATTGGCAGTACATGAAAAGATGCAGTTATGACATTAATAAAGAGATAACTAAAAGATGGGAGATATCCAGTTTAGATATTAGGAGGAAATTCTTTACTCAGAGGGTGGTTAGGCACTGGCACTGCTGCTCAGAGAGCTGTGGGTGCCCCATCCCTGGAAGTGCTCGAGACTGGGTTGGATGTAGTACTGAGCCCTCATCTTGGTGGACGGCACGCAGCCCATGGCAGCAGAGTAGAACTGTGGGCTTTGAGGTCCCTTCCAATGCAACCATCCTGTGATTCTATGAACTATTTTTGCTTTCTATTAAAGCTGATAATTTGTTTTTATCTATTTTGGGATTGTAACTTGAGATAAGCTGCAATAAAGAATTTTTAGGAACAAAATTCCCTATCGTGATACATGTAACACTTCCAAAATGATTATTTTTCCTCCTGTAAATTCATCTTGCAGCTCTTGAATCTTAGCTGTCAACTGTTCTATCCTGTGGGCTATGTCCTGCATCTTATGCTCTTGCCTTGTCAAATGTTTTAAATTGTATTTTTACCTTTAAAGTGAAATTCTACATCAGCTCAAGCTTTTTATCCACTGCTCAGAATTTCAGATCCTTCATCAAATGCTTATTGGGATCTCTAAGTCTAGTAGCACAAGAAGAGACGTATTCCAAAAAAGGAATGAGTATTTTGGTTGTTCAAATTCATGTATTTCATGCACATCTGATGATTCTTGAATCTAATCTTTCCTAGTAGATATGTTTCTTGAGCAAGAAGGATCTTCCATGTGGAGGTTCTGATATTTGGAGTATATTTCATCTTAGGAAATATTCAACCTTGACAGTTTGAGCTTGAAGTTATTTTGGTGTCTGTTTTTGCAGTGTGAAAATTCTAAGAAAAACCAAATGTTTGTAAAGTATCCTTGGTTCCAGAAGCGCAGTTGGATAATGACTTCTGTCTTTTGTGGAAATCACTGTGAAGGTTTTTATGCCTTTTCTTACCTGTTTCTGTTACTTTTGGTAAAGTGTATCAGTTCCTAGCATGTATGACATCCAGAGACACTAGCATCATTCAGATGTGTAGCTTTTGTAATGAGATGGTGAGGATTACTTCCATTTCTTATGGCTTTCTGGTGCTTTTTATTTAACTTATATTCCTCCGTACCTAATTTATGTGCAAAATAAAAAAGAAAAAGTTGGTTCGAGCTGAACTTCTCCATCTCTGACTGCTCAGTGAACTTAATTTTGTCACTCCTGTGACAAAGTACTGGAAAGTGTAGAATTCAACCAAGAATTTGAGAGATGGGAATGCTACTGTCCTTCAGTAGTTTGGGTCTAGTTCTTCAGTACTGCAGGCTGGATGGTGACCACGGGCTGCTATAATTCCTAATTATGAATATGCTAGAATAGCCTGAGGTATACAGGGTGGCAGGAGTGCCTATAATATCGTATGGTTTTAGGTGGGATGAAATAATTTTAGGCTCTTAACATATGTATATTCATTCATACAATGAATTTTGAGTTTACTAATTTTTCTCGTGCTTGTGTAAATTACAACAGAACACCAGTTCTTTAAGTCCATTTGTTGGAGGTGCCAAGTTTGAATGTGCCAAGTGATACTGGATGCATATTGTTGTTTTCAGTTGAAGTTGTCTTAGGAATTACCCGTCAGGAGAAGATTATGCTGTAGGAAATCTGTATAGCCTATTGCACGCGGCTGTAACACTGGGAACACAGCTGGCCTCCTCTGATCTCTGAAATCTTCAGGGTGGGCCTCGCTCATGCCTGGCTGGGAAACTGCTTGGAAATACTGGGTGCTGTCCCTCTCCCAAGCATGTGTGGGGCCTCCATTCTCGGGGGTGCTCAGAACCTGGCTAGGCAAGGCCTTGCACAGCCTTGCTTTGAGTGGGGAGCTGGGCTGGGTCCCTTCCATCCTCACTGATTCTTTGGTGACTTTCTCTTGAGGGGAGATGAACATGACTTCCTCGAAGTCATGCTTGTTGGACCACTTCATTGGATTATGCCCAATGTGGAAGAACAGAAATCTTGTCTGAGATCATTAAAATAGGTAGGGTAAGGAGGCTGTTGGGCAGAAAACTTTAAGCCACCTTAAAGTGAATAAACACTTTTTTGTCTTCCCTGGAAATCTGAGACTGTGTTGTCACTTTTATAAGAGGTATTTTCCCATTTATCTTTACGGACTTCATCTGTGTGCAGAGCTTTAAACTATGTTTAAAATTGTCAGCTATGTTTGTTTAATGCTGTTAATGAGCACTGAACATGTAAAGTCCTCTGTTTGTTCCTGGGAGAATAAATATGTATGAGAAACTACGCGTTAGGTGAGAGAAGCAGTTTTTAGAGAGGAATGTTTGATTGGGAAGGTATATGACCTAACTAGCAATCTATTTTTATTTTTGGTGACTTAACTTGAAAGTATGTTACCAAAATACCTTGTATTTGTTTTCTTTAAAAGATATGCTAACATTCTGTTTGACTTCCAGCACATGAAAGATGCGTAGAGAACCCATCTAACTAACCTTAGTGCCTAAAAATGTGAATCCACAAGCTACTTCTGCTTGGAAAGAAGTGAAAGGTCTTCTCACAGACAAACTTTTATACTCACTAAACTATAAGAATAGATTCCTCAGTAACTTGACAGTATTTTTTTATTTACAGGGGCTATAAAAGAGGGAATGTGTAATTTTGGAGGTTTTCATTTGGCTCTGTCAAGCCTTTTTCCTAAAGACTGCCTCATTTGTGCTTTGTTGAGTTGCTGTGTGGGGAAAAAAGGAATAGGATTTTTTCTTCCTCAATCTTCTGTGTATTACAGACTCTTAAATTTTTCAAGTAGATTGCATGTTTTTACTTCTGAGGAAAGAAATAATGTGAAACAGACTGTAATGCTAAATATTATTGTACTGTCGCTGGGTACAGAATAGGTAGTCCTGGGTAATAGGGGTTCAGTGGTCTTGCTGAAGTCATCATAAACAGGAAGGATACCACGTCTGAAGTTGAGCTAGAATCAAGAGGAAATAAGTGGTAACACGCATTGTTGGTTAGTGTGTTTTTTCTCAACTTTGCAGATTAAATGTACTTGCTTGCTAACTATTACAGGAAGATTATGCAGCTTTTCTAACTATAACTCATGTCTGGATGTTCAGTAGAAACATTGAACTAGGATGGATTAAAGAATCTGATAGAAGAAACTGCCTTCTCAGTCATTTTTGTTTAGCAGTTCTGGAAAGCTGCATTGTCTTGCTATAAATTCAATTTGTAATGTTAGCTCCTTGCTGTCTTAAGTGATTCAATGTTATATATGTAAATATTAGTAATAAGTGTTAAGCGAGTAATATTATGCTCACTAGTTAGAAGGGAATCTGAAAATTTGAAATTTAATTTTTATCAATAATATTGTTTAGGAATATGAAGCACGGACAGGAAGAATGTATAAGCCTCCAGCTCCATCAGCAAGACGTAAAAACATGGAATTTGAACCACTTTCAACTACTGCTTTGATTCTGGAGGACCGACCAGCGTAAGTATAATTCTGCTGTGGATCTGATGATGACTGAGTTTGTTAGATGTGAAGGTCATCTCATCAGAAGCATAGTTCTTGCACAAAAGGTTATGCATTATTCCATCCTACATAATAAACTAACAAATACCTCCAGATGAACCCACAAGTATATGAGACCAAATGAGAAATTTTCTTAGCTTAATGGGGGCTGCTGGTAAGTTATCTGCTGTGTACTGGGACAGTGTTGTAGGCACCCTTAACCAGGAAAATTACTGAAGACTTACGGATTTCTTCCCTGCCATCTTAGTGTGCGCTCCCTTCTCCTTCACTCTTTCTGGAGAATTACTTTCCTAGTTTAATAGGGAAGACCTAACAGTGGCAGTTAGCACATCAGCAAATTTGGGGGTGGCTTACCAGAAAAAGAAAGAAGTATTAGGTTAGTAACAGCAGGGGTAGAAAGAATTGCTTTTGAAACACAAGAAATAAAAAAAATGAGTGTTCAGCATTTCTGATATGACGGTACTCAGCCAGTATAGTTAATTGTTCTGTTGGTACCAAGATAAAGAGTTCCCTAAAACTGTTCCTTGCTACAGTTATGTTTTCTTGGCTTCTTAAAACTACAGTTGAAGGCAACAAAATGGGAACTGTAGATGCAACAAAAGCTGCATTAAATACAAATGGGAACAGTAATGAAAAATGAGTAACACATTGTTTGGTCCATGCAGCTATTTTGCCTTCAGCAATCTGAAAGAAAGAGGAGGACAAGCTGACTAGGAACGCATGCTGTGAGGAAAGCAAATAGATCAAAGCTTTCAGATCACACCTTGAGAAAACTCATGATGGCACTTGTTTGCTTCAGTTGATTTCAATTAAGAAATACCAAATAGAAGTGTTTCCTTGGAGATCTCTCAAGTGGTGTATAAGCTCCATTAGTGCTAAGACAGAAGTGTCTTGACAAATATCTTGAACAGAGGTACAGACTAGTATAAGATTTTGTAAACGCATTATTTCCTTTTATTCTGTGGTGGAGGCTAAGACAGTAACTGAAGTATGTTTATAAGAATGTCTTTTCTACTTGTTTCAAATTTGAGTGCCATTCCAAGCGTGTAGCATGTTGTCATGTCGTCTTTGAAAATAAATTCTGCTCTCAGTTAATTCTGAAATTCTAAGAAAAAATGATCTGTTCTACTTGTAAAAAAAAAAAAAAATAATAATCTTTTTTTGGGGTGTTAAATTACAGAAATGTCTTCTGTTTATTTTGAAACAAAGCAAACAAAGCAAAATAGAGATTATGAGACTGAGACCAAAGATTGTGTTTGGTTTTTGTTCTTGAAATGAGTCTACATAGTCAAAAAGAAGTGTGTATTTGGCAATTGGGATCACTCTGCAATAAAAAAAAAAAGAAAAAAAAATGAAGCTGGCTAATTGGTAGTTCTGTAGCAAGCATCCTTAATCTTAGCTCTGGAGTGATTGGGGTCTGTCCTTTCTTTCATAATTCCAACTTCCGTTTACCTGTTATTGAGCAAACATAATCATAGATCTGGTTATGCTTAATGATTAAAATATGCACATGCAAAAATGTATCAGAATACGTAACTGCGTAAAGAACATCAGTATTTCTTTTTTTATTGCTTAGTGGAAACTTCATTTGGACATTATTTCAAATGTTCAACAAATACAGTAACTTCAGAGACTGGTGACAGATGAGTAAGAACAAACTTTTCTAGCAGTAGTTTATTTTTCCAATGTCAGTTGAAAGGAGAAGGTGTTGGAAATCAGGAGATCTTGGCTGTAGCATAGTGTGACTTAAGATAGAGTGCTCTTGTGTCCTGGCCATGCCCTGGAAGAAGCTATAGGAAGCAAATCAACAGAAGTAGTAAAAACCTGGTAGTTCTGAATAAATAGCAATCTTCCACTGTGGTTACTGAAGCACTGATAGTGTGACAACTCCAAAGCTCATGTTAGAGAGAAACCAAAAGGTGTTTTGAAATGGTTCAGTATGTTAGTTGTGCATATTGAATTCAGGAACAACTTGTTTTCAGAAATCTTCCTGCCAAATCAGTGGAGGAGGCTTTACGTCACCGACAAGAATATGATGAAATGGTGGCAGAGGCAAAAAAACGAGGTATGTTAACTGCCAATAATCATTGTAATTATATTTAACTGTGCAGCAAAAATATCTTCTGGCTAGTAGGTATGGTAAAGAACAACCTTGTTGAAGATTATTTTCTGATATACTTGTATGCATAACTTAAAAACCAAGCTCAATTTGCAAATTTTTTTCCTGTTCTAGCATAGTCAATGTAACCAGGTTCAGAAATCAGTTTAACTTTTTTCATTTCTAAGTGGAAATTTGATTTATGTTTTTTAAACTACTTGTGCACTGTGATTGACTGAAAGCTTTCTGTATACTTGGACTCCTTTTTCAAGCAATGTTGCTGTGGTTGTTGCTGAGAACTATAGTAGAATAATGCTGGCTGCCTAAAGATTATTTTTTTTTTCTGGGAATTTGATAGCAATTTCAATGTGAAGACAGATGATAACCTTGTTTTTCCAAATCAGCTGTATCTGTGAATCTTCCTACTTCCACTAGATCTGCTTTTTAAATTAAACTTATTTCGTTTGGGACTGTGGCAATCTATGAATAGTTTGTTGAAAGGACTTCTGTGTTCTCATGCCTAGTGTTCAGGGAATAAGCTATTTCAAGAATTCATGCTGCATATTTTACTTGGGCTGTTGTCAGTCAGATGTAAGTTCCTGAACCCATTGAGCCTCTATATGGATCTATAGCAGCTTGCTCTGAAAGATGTAATGAGAAATCCAAGGCATATGACAGCTTAAACACAGTACGAGAGAAGAGTGAAATCTGGTAAAGTATGAGCTTTGAAAGGCCAATGATCTGTAATGTTTTAGTATCTGTGCCCTAGTGTTCATTAAATTAATAGATGTTACACACAGAGCTTCATTAAAAGCTTAACGAAGCTGTTCAGCCATATAAGTTTACCAGGGATGGCGAGCGTCCTTTTTTGATTTCTCTAATGTGTGCAGAAATAGAAAATGTCTTGCCATTTGGCAGTGATTTTTTTAGTAATGGCAAAGCTCTGTCCTTTCTAGCCATTTTAACATGAAGGAATCTTCAAATGATTAATTTCTAACAAAATACTCCTGTTTAACAGCTTTGAAGAATGGCTTAACTCAACACTTTCTTATTTGACAGTTAATTAAAACATAAACTGGGCAAATCTGGGATAGAAATAGCTACAGCAGATATGGAACTTTGTATTGCTTTTTTATTGTTATTTTTCAGAGTAGAACCTGTAATAACTATTTTGTTTTCATCTTACATTGTTTTCATAATGTCTCATTTTATAGAATTACTTTGGTACTTGTCTACGGTCATCAGGAAGAGTACTGGAGAGCTCATGTGCAATTGTAATTTACCCTTGATCTTTCATCCACAATCCACATAATTAGACAACAGCTGAATTAATTACCTAATCACTTACGTACTCTAACAGAATATATAATATGTTTTCTTTAACAGAAATTAAAGAAGCACATAAAAGGAAGAAAATAATGAGAGAGCGTTTCAAGCAAGAAGACAATATTGCCAGTGCTATGGTGATTTGGGTCAATGAAATACTACCTAACTGGGAAGGCATGTAAGTGAAGTTTTGCTTTGTAAATCCAGCAAGTGTAGCTTATCCCTCCTCTGGAAACAGAGGACCCACATACCTTGTTTTTCTTTCCATTTGTTTTGTGAAGTCAGTTTTTGTTGCTGTTATTATAGTACAAGGTCATTACAGAGCAACATGAAATGTGCTTTTGGGAGCTCAGTGTTGTGTTGTTTGTTTATTTTTTTTTTAATGGGACTTTAACATAAGCAGAGATCATTGAATTTTCATTTGGGAAATAGCATGCTGTTTTTCTTTGAAGTTGCTCAATAATTTCAGAAAACAAGATGTGTAATATACCTGCTTTTCTTCCATGCTTCCCTGTTCTAGGCGTGCTACCCGGAGAGTTCGAGAGCTGTGGTGGCAGGGATTACCACCAAGTGTTCGTGGGAAGGTGTGGAGTCTAGCAGTGGGAAATGAGTTAAATATCACTCCTGGTATGTCTTAATGGATTATATTTTAGTGCAAAATGCAGTTGGTTATTTTCAGTTGAAACTTAGGATTTATTTGCATAGAACTAGGTGTATTTTTTTACAATTAGACAATCACAGCCTGGTAAGTTTTGGAAATAGAGTTCAAAACTTGCTTTTAAAAATGTTTTAGTCTTATAAAAGGGTTAAGGGAAAATTGTTTAGTTCATAGCTAATGTTTTTGATAAACTGGAAGTGTTCCAACTCATTCGCAAAGTAAAAGTCTGGTTTATTTGAAGCATGATTTTCCTGTAATTTGAATATTCACCACAGAAAGAGGCATAAACTGTGGGTGGTGATATTCCAGTGGTTAGTAATAACCATGCCATAGGGATCTACCTCTTACTCTCCCCACCCCTCAATGGTAAGAAACAAGCAAGAAAAACAAAGCCAAGCATACACAGTATGGAGACTTTTCTCATCTCAATGTTTTGTTTTTACTTGCAGAACTCTATGAAATCTTCTTATCTAGAGCTAAGGAACGATGGAAAAGCTTCAGTGAGACAAGTTCTGAGAATGATGTAGAAGGTAAGACCTTCTGAATACTAAACAGATTCCTATTTATTTTTACAGGCACACAGTTTCACTAGTTTGTGTGTAATTGTGGCATTAGAAATGTTCGCTAAAATACTTTGGGTCATTTCCTACTTGTTTTTGTATCAGGCTGCACTTATAAAAAATTTTAGATGAAATACAAAAAGAAGAGAACTTAAGGCCCAGCTGAAATTCTTCTGAAGTTCTTGAGTGAATGCTGCCACTTTTGCTGTGATTTAAAGAATGTCAGCCCTAGGATACAGAAAATTAGAGTCGTATGAAAGCTAACAAGGGCTCAGTATAACAGTATAACTTCTGCAGCACCTAACCATTCAATTTTTGAAAACTTTAGTGAAATCTCTGTGCATTTTGTTACCCTTAGTAAAAAAAAAAATATATATATCTACTCCAAGAGTAAAAAAAAAACAAAACTTTTTTCCTTAGACCCTGGAAGACTCTATATGCATATGGCAGTTTTAGTCTGAAGTCTGTAGAATTATTTATCACTTTAAATGACTTTTGGTTTTGCTTGCAGATGCTAGTGCATCTGTTGCTGATCGTGAGGCCAGCCTGGAGCTAATTAAGTTGGATATATCACGCACATTTCCATCCCTGTATATTTTCCAGAAGGTGAGAGTTCTGTCACTTTAGCTATAACTTTAAATATCTGAATAGTTAAACAAGAAGAGTAACCTAGCTAGCAAGTATGGGAAGGTTTTCAGAAGCTCTTTGTGTAAAACAACAAAAGTAAAATTACTTGGTCCTAAGGAGTCATGCCTTTTCTGATTAGATTAAATTAGGATGCTCACTGTGTTAGAGTGGTTTTGTAAATGCTTGTAAGTGAAGGACTAATAAGGTTTTTTTTCTCCTGGAAAATGCCTGCGGTTCCTATTACTGTTTAATGAAATTATTTACATGCCAAACCGTGAATATTCTCATGGCTTCTACAGAAATCCAGATGCATTTTAGTGCACATTTTCAGGTTTTATAATTTTTATACAGATATACGCATACACGTATGTATAAAATAATTTGCATTATTGTATTATGGTAACTTGTGTTACCAAGAATTAAAATATCCCGTGTCTCAAAAGGAAAAGCCAACCCTGTTTGTGTACCAGATATCTTCATTTTCTGTTATGTACCTATTGCATTACCAGTTTACAACTTTTCCCTTAGCATCTCAAAACCATGCAAGGTAATGCATAGGGTAAAAACTGGTGTTATTGTGCATGTGAACAAAGCAGTAAATCACAAACTCACTTTTGTCTTACTATACTGGCTGGATACCTACCTATATTTATAAACTGGTTTTGAAAAGCTCTTTTTCCCTTATCTTCTCTCCCCTTGAATTAGGGTGGTCCCTATCATGATCTCCTGCATAGTGTTTTAGGAGCATATACGTGTTATAGACCCGATGTGGGATATGTAAGTATTCTAAAATGTTTATAGCTTAGCAGATGTGCTTAAAATATTTGCCCATTAGAAAAATAGTTTCTCTAAACTTCATGCTATAGAACCTCAAAAAAAATTTAAACCTTGGCACTTACTTATTTGGTAGTTACAATGCTGATAATTCTTAGAGTTAATAAAATAGCCAAAAATATATTGATGTTACAGATGAGAATACTGTTTGGTTTGCACAAGGAACTGTTTTTAAACTGATATGTTCACAAGGCATTCTAACTCTGACAGACTCAGAGTATCTAGAAAAAAAAAAACTGCCAGCAGCCTTCCAGGGAGCACTCAGCCTGTTCTATCCTCATGTTCCCACTGCTGCCATTTCCATAGTGATGCCCTCGTAGTAGGTCACATCCTTAAAATCCAGCAACTCCATATTGGTTTTCCTATCAAAGGCTAATTGCTCCATCTGAGTCTAATGAGGATAAGATTGTTTGCAGCAAAAACTTAAATATGTAAAAAATAATAATAATAAAATAATTTTAAAAATCTGAACGGTATCAGCCTACAAAGGCAGCTGAATAACAAATGCTATTCTTATTTTTTGCCTTGGAGGGATCCTAGGAACGTTTTTCACAAGTTGTAATTGCTTTTGAGCTAAAGAACTTGAGACTAATCCATGCAACAGCACGTTATTTAGCCCAGGGTGTGTTTTCCTCTCTGTTAGATACGCTTACTACTCTGCATCAATATCTAGCTGACTTTCATGTGTAAGTGTTTTTAATTCTGTCATCTGTGAAATCATTTTTTGGAGACCGTAATCTTTAAATGAGATTACAGACTCTGCAGATTCTGAGATTGCTTGTTCCAGGGTGGAGTTTTAAAGGGCAAAGAAGTAATTTTTCATGGATGGGTCTTCGCTTTCTCCCTAGGAAAAAATAATACAACTGCAGCTATTCTGAATATTTCTGATCACACTTTTAATGTTAATGTGACAGTAAGTTTAGCCTTATCTGCACCCACCCATATCACAAAAAGTGGAAAGCTGCTGGACTGTTTCTGACGCATATCAATACTTTCTTCCCTAGATGGTTAAAATATTAAGTGCATTTTTAAAATGAGGAGCAGGCAGCATAAATGCCTAGAAACAGCAGAATTATCATAATTGCAGCTGAAAATGGTAAATTTATTTTTAGTATAATGAATATTCAGATTATCGCTTAAGTACATGAATGATAGTCTCCACTTACTGCAGAATGAAGTGTTTTTTAAAGAAAGTAATCACAAAAATGTAAAAACCTATAGCTAACCACTTGAAAGTAATTTTATGTATGTGAACAAATACCGTTTGGCAACGGGGAAGATACATCTTGACTGTTCTAAAAGAGAATTTTGTTTCAATTCCAGTGTATCTGCCTGGGTCTAAACTGTCCCATATGTGAGATTTTTCCTCATGTCTGCTTTTCTCACAGCTTAACAATGAAGTTAAAGCCAAGTTGTGTCTTGTTTCCAGCCTGTGCGGTTTTCATTTTCTTGCATTCCAGGTTCTGGGAGGTTTCATGATTACAAGACCCGAGGAACTTCTATCATGCACCTAAAACCTTCATCTGAAGAAACATTCATGTTGAAATCTAATTAGCTGCATGTATAGAAATTATTTATCCACGTTGCTTTTGTTCATCTGGAAATTATATGTAATGGTGTTTGATGTACTGCAGGCTGTAAAGTATTTGCATTTCCAAAGGTGTACTGAGCTTACTCACCTATGTTTGCCTGATGCTTTTCCCACTTGAAGGTACAAGGGATGTCCTTCATTGCTGCTGTGCTCATTCTCAATCTGGAAGAGGCAGATGCTTTCATTGCCTTTGCTAACCTTCTAAACAAGCCATGCCAGCTGGCCTTTTTCCGTGTGGATCACAGCATGGTATGCATATAGTTTTCTGGTTTTGAACCTTAGCATTCTTTTGACTTGAAGCATATTTGGCTTATTGATGACTTCCTATTGTCCTCTTGAATAACAGAGAACTCTAACCTGTGGTAACAAAATTGGGAATACCTGATACTAATCCATAGAACATGTTCTCCCGTTTTGACTTTTCCTCTAGAAACACTTAATTGTCTTCCTTATCCTAGGAAGTCATATTGTGCTATACTGAGATCCTCAAGTCTTGGTGGGATTTATTTTGTGACCCAGCTTTCTTTAAATGACTGCTTATGAAGTGCGTTACTATTTCTGCAGATGCTGAAATACTTTGCAGCCTTTGAAGTATTCTTTGAAGAAAATCTTCCCAAATTGTTTCTTCATTTCAAATCATACAGTCTCACTCCAGACATATATTTGATAGACTGGTGAGTTCAGAGAACATAGCAAACCTAATGTTAAAGTGCTGTAACACTTTGCATTTTGCTGTAGTTTGGGCTTTTACTCACTTGTCGGATGTGAGTCAGTTACGCATAACATAAGTAGGGGAGAGGAGGCTACTACATTGTACTTGTCTATGACTGATTGCAAGTGAATTGATAAAACGAACAAAATCAGCTGCTGAAGAAAGTAAGAGTATAGGAATAGACTCCTGAAAGTAGAGGATGGATGAAATACAGCATGTAGTACAGGAAAGGGTAAACTTGGAAATACGAGTATTTTGAAGTAATGAATATTTGAAAGTACCAAACTATTTTGTCTGTAATGGAAGCCAGTAATGCAGGCATCTTTCAAGTGTGCATAGTGCTGCCAAATATTGAATGTCTCTTCCAAAGTGTCTGTAAAGTTCATATATCATTATTTATATGGGCTAGAATATTCAAATAATGTTAATTGAATTAGGGAGAAATAAATAATACAAAAATGGCACACCATCCAAGTACTTGGGAATGAAGAACTTCTGATGTAATCTGCTGTAAGATGCAATTTTCCAATAAGTGGGAAGTCTTAGCAGGAGCTCAGATTATACAATAACAGCACTGAGCCAGGAGTGTGGTGCAGCCCAGAGTTTAGACGGATATCTACGTTGTGCAGTAGTGCTGCAGTACTAAGTCCTAGAATAACTCTGCTTCGGATTATCTGTGAGAAATGAAGATTGTTATTCCTGCATGTGTTCCAAAGATGGCCTTGAGACATTAAGAGCCCCTCTTATGAAGGGAGAGTAGAAGCAGTTGTGATAGCTGTTGGAAAGGAGTGTTCCATGGTTCCTGAACCACTTTGCACTAGAAATAATGGCAGAACAGAATACTGTGCTTTATATCAAAGGAGCCACTACAAATTTGAGTGAGGTTGTACAATATGGTGTCTAGAGCAGACTGGATTCTATGCCCATGTATTATGAATGCCTTCTTAAAATAGATTTTTTTAATAATAAACACAATTGGACTTTGTCTTTTGAAAGCAAAACACTGACTATCTTTAGACTTTCTATGATTTAGTGATTTTTAACATGAATATAAATTTGAAATAAGTTGCACTGAAAATCCAGTAACTATGTTTGTAGCAGTGGAATGTAGCCTTCTGCTGAGGTATTTCTAGCTTTAGATTTAGTTTAAAATCAATTGATGAACAGAGCTGTTAGACTGCATGGTATAAATAATGGAAAGGGTTAAGTTCTACACTTTTGAGCTTTGTGACTTAAGTTCTTATTTGTATATGATACCCCATTTGAGTCCAAAGATGTTTGTAACCTCTCTAGCTATAGCTTCCTAAAGGAGGTGGCTTTCAAATAGAGGATTTCCTGTAGCATGGAAAGAGATTGGTTTTGGAATAGCAATTCTGACTTGAAAATGTGGAAATGTTTCTGTATGTGAAATACAGACAAGTAGGAATGCTTGGAGTAAGTATCTGCTCTCTTAGCTAATTTAATTGAGATTTAAAGGAGGCTGTACTTTAATGTTTCTGTAATAGATTAAGTTATAACTCTGCTTTTTTTCTCAATTGCAGGATTTTTACACTCTACAGCAAGTCATTGCCACTTGATCTGGCCTGTCGTGTCTGGGATGTTTTCTGTAGAGATGGGGAAGAATTTTTGTTTAGGACAGGATTAGGAATCCTTCGGTTATATGAAGATATTCTCCTACAGATGGACTTTATTCATATAGCACAGTTTCTAACAAAACTTCCAGAAGATATTACATCAGAAAAACTTTTTAGTTGTATTGCAGCTATTCAGATGCAGAATAGTAACAAAAAATGGGCACAGGTGAGTTTCATGTATATACATATGAAAACATGCTCATGCCAGCACGTACGTACATGGGGCACTTCTTTTAGTGACTATGCTACGAGTCTGACTTCTAAGCAATAGGTAATGCTGATCATGGGACATTTTTTTTTTTAGACTTGCCTCTGATGGGAGATGCATCTTGATTGTGTATTCAAGGAGAATCTCAATTTTTGTCACTGAGATAATTACATTTTTCCCTCCTCTTGGAAAACCAGCACTGTATATTAATTTGGGTAGCAATAAAATAGTTGCTAAAGAATCAGTAGCTTTTAGTATAAAATGGTGTGCCATAGAAATATGAACATTTAAACCAACTTCTATTTGAAACTGACCCCAATATAGTCTAAAGTGAACTGTAATAATACCCAACTGAATAAGAAGGGAAACAAAAATCTCTTCATACAGCCTTGTAGCGGGGCCTTTAAAATAATTGCCCAGCTTCCCTTCCCTCTACTGTAACTCCTTGTAGTTCTGATGGAAAATACCTGTATTACAAATAACTGGAACTGCTGCTGCTGAAACCTACAGCTAAGTACAAGTAGTCAGGTTTAGCAGAAAAACTGGCTTGTGTTCTTGGCTCAACTCATCATGCCAGCTGAGATATGAGGAATAGCTGGAAAGTAAAGGAGGACTTGTGAAATGTTTACCTCATTGTATCTTCCCGTATCCATGAGGTCAGTTTTTCCTAATCATTTTTTGAGTTGTTTCCTAAGATGGAGGAAAAAAACCTTCTAGAATTTGTAAGTATTTAGAGTTAATTGACTCTTCCTTTCTAGTGTCTCATTTTAGAAACTTATTTCCATGCTAATACTGTTGTGGTTAAATTTTTTGTAAGATGAGCTTTTCTATATTTATTAAATTTGTGTTTCCAGGTGTTTGCCTCGCTTATGAAGGACAACAAAGAAGGGGACAAGAACCATAGCCCAGCACTGAAAAGCTAATCATTGTAATGTTGAGGTCAATTGAAAATGTGGAAAACCACTTGATGACGAAGGACTTCTCTCATCACTTTTATGTGGAAAATCACTATAGAAAAGTGTGAAAAGTGAGAGAAAAATGATACAGCTCTCAGCGGAGTAATGGACTGATGAAATCTTCGCCCTTTTGCCAGTATTAGCTTTTTTCATGGGAAGATTTGTTTTCACACAGAATACTAAAACCTATGAAACTGAGAAGTAGGGGAGTTCATATTTAATACTTTAAAAGAATCAGCTCAATGCAATAAACATTTCTAGTGACTTCTGTTGGTACTTTAAAAGAAAATTTTGAGGCATAACTTTTTTTTACAAATACCACAAAGGCACTTTTTTGGGGGGGATGAGGGAAATGCTGAATCTGAAAGGCTCCAAAACTGCTATCCAAACCAAATGCTTTGGTACAAATATTACCTCCAAAATGAACCATTTAAAAGTATTGAGGACCAAATAAGGTTGTTTGGTATGTGTATGTGCTAGATGGTTACAATTTTGGGAAAGGGTTTTGTCTTATTTACTTGGTTTTTTTTTTAAGTTGCAGCTTCATTCTTCAGTCTGGGCAAATGTAATTAACTCAGGAACTGTAGAAGTATTGTGCCCAAATCTGTTAGAGCAAAAATCTTGTAAACTTTAAACAGTGGTAAGACCAGGGCTGTTATTTTCAGATGTACAGCTTTCAAAATGAGTGGTGTTAAGCATTTGCTTTGGTGTACTGGTTGTGCAGCTTCTTAAAAATGGGGTGGGTATTCTGTGAAAGGGTTTTGCCACCAGAAGTTTTATTTTATTGAGCCATTGTTAGCTAAGATACACTAGTGTGTAATGGTAAACACTACAAACTGACAAAGCTATCTGCAGTGTTTGTGTTGGTTTTTAACACTTGAGAGTCATGCAGACGCTTCGGAATAATGCAGACAGAATATTTCTTGAAACTCTCTTATTAGTGTGCAATACTGAAAGCTGAAAAGCATATGGTTTAGCAATTCTTAATTCTTTAACATCATTTAGCTGTGAGAAATGAGGTCATGCTGTATGTGTCACAGTGGCTGTTTTTAACGCTTCCTATTCTCTAAGATACTGTACCACAACTTCATTCATGATTGTGGGGGTTGGAAATCTAAAATGGATAGCACTGCAGGTGAGGAGCACTTGCACTCTTTGGTCCATTTTTTGCTAATATTTACTGTAAATAAATTCCTTACATGTGGGTTTTTGTAACTGGTCCCTCTGTGGAAATCAAGTCCAAATTACCATTATTATGTATTTTTAAGTGCGGGAGGCTCTCAGTTGTCTGGTGTTTAAAGCGGAGTCTACATAATTGGGGTGAAGATTTAGTGTGGTGTAATTACGTTGCTATCTGGTTTAAAACTACATATTATACTACTCATAACATTACAATTTGAAACCTAAATGTCAGATTTTTTCTTAACTTATGTATTCACTACTTTAATTGGATCCAATTTGTCTTATATTTTTGCGTTATCTTGTACAGTTTTCTTACTTTTCAAGTATAAATCTGTATATAACTGTAAATAGAAGGGTGAAGCCTTCCTTTAAGACCACTAGTAACAATTCCTGTGTAAATAAAACTTACAGCAGAAATGCAGTCTAGCGTTTCCGGAGTATATTTTCGTTAAAAAAACAAATCTCCCCCTCCCTCGCTTCGTCGTTGGGTGCGGTGAGGATGCAGCGCGGCAGCCCTAACCACGCGTCCTCCTCATTCGAATTTCCTCAGCCTGTCCCAGCGTGGCCGGGCCGCCAGGGGGCGCTGTGGGCGCGGCGGCGCGAGAGGGAGGAGCCGGCCCCGCCTCTGGACGGCGCTTCCGTCGCCGGCGCAGGGCGCGTGGGGCCGTCGCCATGAAGCCGGTAGGGCGCTGGGGGGCGGCTGGGGTTGGGCGCGGTGGCGTGGGGGTGCGGGGCTGGGGCCTGTCTTCTCCTGCGGCCGCGGCCCGCCGCTGAGGTTTGTCGCGTGCTGTAGGAAGCGGCAAAGCGTTGCAGGATTGAGGTAGAACAGCGTAACTAGAGCAGGCAGCGCGGCTGCCCTGGGAGAGCCAGGCGCGGCTCTGAGGTGATTTTCTGCGTTCCTTCCCATCCCGACCGCCGCGGCGTTTTGGCTTTTTTGGCATAGGGGCCCGCGCTGACGGGCGCACCTGAGTTCTCGAGGCACCTGTCGGCGTACCCAGCTGCTGTGCCCAGCTCCGTGCTGCCACAGGCCTTCCCGTACTTGAAGGGAGCTCATAAACAGGCGGGGATGCGACTTTTTACACGGTCTGGTAATGACAGAACAAGGGGGATGGCTTTAAACTAAAGGAGGGGAAGTTTAGCTTGGGTGTTAGGAGGAAATTCTGTACTCAGGAGGGAGGTGAGGTCCTGGCACTGTTGCCCAGAGAGCTGTGGGTGCCCATCCTTGGAGGCTCTGAGGACCAGGTTGGATGGGGCCCTGGGCCCTGACCTGGTGGGGACACCAGCCCATGGCACGGGGTTTGAGTTCTGCGATCCTTGAGGCCCTCCCATCCCAAGCCATTCTCTGATTCTTCTGGTATGTTCATACAAGTTGTTCAGCACAGATAGGAAAAATAAACTTAATGAGATCAGAACCAACAGAAATAAATTTTGTGAAAGGTTTGAACGTGTCAGTTACGTGGAATTTTCTGTTTGTTCCCCAGAGAAAAAACACAAAGCGTGTCCCAAGCTTTCGCAAGTTACTGAGAACTAGTAAAATAAAACTTGACAACAAATTAAAGAATAAACAGTACAAGCAGCAGAGTGCTGCTAAGAAGTATCGGAAAGAACAAAAGAAGCTAAGGCAGGCTGTCAGAGATGCTGTCTGTAAAAAGCCTTTTCCACTGGAGGATTACAAGAAGAAACACGTTGGTAAGTGTTTGCTCAAAGCTGTTTTTCAAGAGAAGTGATGGGACTGTTACTAATATTCTGCTGTTTTACATTATAGAATTGTTTAAACAAAACTACATTTCACATACTGTTGTGCACAGATAATCACTGTTCTTGTGTAAAGGAAAGAAAGGGAAGTTATGAAAAATGGAATACGCAGCCCTTCTGGCTACAGGATCTGATGGCTGGAGGTGGTAGAGATGCGTTTGCTGTAGTTGTTACTGACTGTTGCAATAAAGGGGCCGTTTTCTGGAAAACATGAACATGTGCTTGAAGGTTGATGAGGTCAAAGTTGAAGTAAGGTGTCTCAGGTGTAGGTAGCATTAGGTTTGCAAGTTTGAGTATACGTACAGCATCTTAATTTCTGCATGTTATCTCTGAAATAGCTGAAAAACGGGAGGAAGAAGAGGAAGATGAAGCACTTCCATTGGACATGATGGATGAAGATGACTTGAAATTAATGGAAGATTTGGCTCGAAAAGCATCATTTCTAACCAGAGATATTTCTTCTAAGTGAGTGTTCTTGTGTTGTCTACTTTTTGTAGTATTTCAGCTTTGTTTGGCTTACATGTAATGTAATACCTTTATCAGGAGGTCACTTTCAGTCTGGTGTTTCTTTGCAGTTCCAGTTTAGTGTTTTCTTAGTCTGTTGGTACCTTCAGTGTTAATGTATTGATGTATATCAGTTTGTTCATGGGCTCTGCTACCCTTCATGATACTGTTTCTGCAGTGTTCACTCCTGTGAGGTCCATGGCTGTGAGACAAGTAGCGTTCCTCAAGCTAAATAAAATATCAACCTGTACACAAGGGTCCCAGTCCTGCTTGCTTGCTGGTGTAGTCCTTCATGGCAGAACTGCTCAGGGTGAAGTTTTCAGTGAGCCTCAGCTGTGTCAGGGCAGCTGCTCATGCAGTGGTAAAGAGAGAGAACAGTCTGGTCTACATGAGAGAGAGGATGTGCTGAGATCCTAATAGTTTCTGTTTTGCATTTCTGTATTTTACGTATTCTTTTCCAAATTTGTTAGTATTTTAGGACAGAAATTTTATTTCCAAAGGATGTTTACCTTACAAAATTCATCTGATTTGTTCGTTGTTGTCTTACTTGGAAGGGCCTCTGGGTAGGTTACTGCTGCATGAATGGGAGCAGCTAGCATTATGGTTTCCAGATGCCCCAAATGACCCAGACTTGTGAATAACGGCTGTATTTTCTTTGTGCTCAGCAGATAATAACAGCTGGAGAGATCCTGTGCTTGTTGAGTAGGATTTGAGCACACAGGAAATGTTTGATCTACACAAGGACAATGGGGCAGAGGCTGGTGCTGATCTGACAGTGGTTTTTTTAGGGTGGCTGTGTGATATGAAACGACTAATAACAGTGGTCTTCCTTGCTGAAGCCTGCTAGTCTCTGAACACATGGCTTTCGGAGTCCATCACAGATCAGTAGTTGAAATTCTGTCATTTACAAGACCAAAAACAGCGTTCCTAGTAAAAAAGACTGCATTGCTTCCTTCAAAACATGATTCATCATCCCTGGCTTTTAATTTATGAATGAGCTGAACCGATAACATACCTTGTAGTTGTTCCTGTGCTACAAGAGGGTACAAATTGTAACTTTTTTTTGGTCACTGTTGCATGAGTATGTTTAGACTCATGGGAATGTTTCAATATTTACCAATCAAGCTGGCTGACCTGCTAGATTAAATAAATCTCATTTTGTCTTTGCTCATTTCACATTTAAATTTCCTCAAAAAAAGAGATGGGAAGCGCTACATTGTCTTGAGTTCAAAAATCCTATATAGATCCATACTGACATTGTTTCATTGATTGGTGACTGGTGCTGTCACAGTGAATAGGCTCCAACATTCTGCTGCTTATGATCAGCCGTCATTTGTTTTTCTAAGTGTGGGCACCTAATCCAGCTAATGTACTGGCATGCATGGTTCATGTCTAATTAGATGGTTAATTGATTTTGTTTGCCTTGTATTTTCTCAGTGAACCTGTTCACATCAAGAAACGAAAACGTGACAGTGTAATTGAAAAATACGAGAAGGTACCAAGACGCATAAACACTGAACCAGAAAAAGAGCTCATCCATCTGCTCCCTATCAAAGACAAGGGTGGCATTATTCCTCAAACCATAGAAAAGCCAGGTAAGACACAGATTTTGCAATCAGAGTAGTATCCAAGATGTGTATAACTTGTTCTTTCAAAATTTCTCAGTGTTTATTACAGGCTTGACCCTAGGCTGTTTTTGCAGTTCCTGATGTTGCAGAGGATGAAGAGGAAGATACAGAAGAAATGGAGGTAGCAGAAGGTAATAAAGCATCATGTTCATTTCTTTTTCTTTTTTCCAATTCACTGATGGGTCTGAGGAGTCCGTTGCTGTTCCCTAAGGATGTTTGTAATTTAAGTGAATTTTTTTTAGGGTGTTGATTATCATGTTCCCCCCAAAGCATAACAGTGAGTTAGAGTTTACTTTCTTATATGTTAGGATCCCAGGACCTTGGGGAACAGATTTCCACAGCTGGCTTCAGAATCACTCTTTCTTTAAGACACAGAAAACGCAAATACGTGAATTGTATTTTTGAAAGAAAAAGTGATCGGTGAAAAAACGTGCTGCAAATTGTAGGGCACTGCAATTTCTTGGCACAGCTGGGGTCGTGTGTTGAATTTATATGTTATCACTGTGCTTGGGGAATAATATTTAAAGATTCAAAAAGATTTTAGTTCATTTATTTTTGCAAGCATAAGATTCTAACATGGAAGAGGAGTCAAGCTCTGGGTTAGTACAAGCTCTAGCAGGTTCGTTCTTAAAGCTGCTTCTACTGTGGAACTGCACATGGTATTGTTGAGTGGGGTTATCACCCAGCTGAAGTGCAGTGTCTAGAACTGCGATTTACAGTATGGTATTTGTTAGTGGCTTCCCCAGTGACTCTCCTCTTTAACTCTTACACACCGTGCTAGACTTTAATGAAGAACCCCCACCTGTTCTCACTCCTGAGGAAATGGCTGCCCAAAGGAAAATAAAGCTGCAAGAAAGGAAGATGCACATTGCTGCCTTAGCGTCTGCCATTCTCTCTGACCCAGAAAACAACGTAGGTAGCATTTATTTAACATGCATGTGTCTGTGCCTGTGTTGTGCAGCAAGTCAGTAAATTAAGATCTGAAGTGACCAAGTCGTAGCAAAAGCAGAAAAATACATCAGTAGAACAAGGGCAAGCACCAGTATTGTATCGCTCTCGGAGGACTGCAAGCAGTGAAACTGCTGCTATAGGATTATGCAAAGGATTTGAAGCATGTGAAGGTCCAGGTGACTGTGTTGGCTCTGTTCAGGAGTAACTGCAGGAATAATGTTGTCTGTGGTGTTTCCTATCCAAACTGTCTTGCTCCTTATGCATAACCCCTGTTTCAGCTCTGATTTCAGAGATGTGTATAGAAATTCTCAATGTTTCAGCATGCACTAGTGATTTGCTATCCTGCTATGTAATTTTAGAATGGCATCGTAGTTTTAACATTCCCAAGATAAAATTTTGATGGCTCATCCGGCATTTCTTGATTCCTTGTACAATGCTAAGTAGAGCTCAGTTGATTGCTTTTTGGTTTGGAGGGTGATCTGCAGCTGATTTTATCAGTCTCTTTTCTTAATCAGATTAAAAAGTTGAAGGAGTTGCGTGCCATGCTGATGGAACAGGATCCTAATGTTGCTGTGATTGTTCGAAAGTTGGTCATGGTTTCTCTGATGGAAGTATTCAAAGATATCGCTCCTTCTTACAAAATTCGGCCTCTTACTGAAGCAGAAAAGGCTACCAAGGTGAAATATCACATTCCTCTATAGTTTTCTGAGTCATTCAGATTTGTTAGATCATGCCAAATACTGTTTTTTAATATGAATTTCTGGTTTAGAACAAAGCGTGGCAAATACACAAGTACTTAGGGAAGTTGTGAAACTGTGACAGTTTTGGAACAGAGGTGTTTGATTTGAACCTTAATTCTTGCATCATTCCTTCAGTAAGCAGGTGACATGCTGATGGTAATAGAGGAAGGCAGAAGTATATTGAAGTAGCATACCGTACCTGAGTGGGTGACTTTCATCATAAACCTTGGAATAAGACGATGGTTTTTGTCGCGCTGAGGGAACTGGAAAGAAAACAAATTGAACGGCATTGTCACCTCACTGGCACAAAAATTACTGTGACGTGCTGAATTTACAGAGTAGTTTCTTTTTGTTTTACTGTATTCCTGGAGGTGTTCAAGGTCGGATTGGAAGGGGCCCTGGGCAGCCTGATCTGGTGCCTGACTTAGTGGTTGGCAGCCAGCCCATGGCGGGGAGGTTGGAACTAGGTGATCCCTTCCAACCCAAGCCATTCTATGATTCTGGAAGTTGTTTGTAAGCAGTTTTTGTAAGAGCCATGGCTCTAAAATAACAGCTAGATCTAAATTTCACTTTAGTCCCTATAAATGAAATAGGCCTAGTTGGGAAAGGTCCTCTAAGCACAAGAGCATATCTAGTAATAAGCAGATATATTTTATTTTTAATACACTTCTAGTAATGTCTGTCTAGAAGGAAAACATTTCTTAGGTATCTATGTTTTAATTATTTTTTTTTTTTGCACCACTGACTACTTTTGATTTCCAAATAATACTTTGCTTGTGTGATGTTCACAGGTTAAAAAAGAAACTCAGAAACTGAGAGAATTTGAAGAAGGCCTTGTGAGCCAGTATAAATTCTACTTGGAAAATCTGGAACAAACAATTAAAGGTACAGTGAACACTTTTCTACAGTAAATGCAAAGTTGTTTTCAGGATCACAGTTTACTTATTGAGTGCTAACCATACCCATCTTTTATGTAAGTAGTATTTCATATAATTGTAGAAGAATGACTTCAGTAACTAAAATTGTAACTGTGTAGAAGCTCCTGTACATCTTGAAAGTAATTACTAACAATATTGTTTTGCACAGATTGGAAACAGAGGAAGTTGAAGAAAAGCAATGTCGTCTCATTAAAAGCATATAAAGGCCTAGCAGAGATTGCAGTGAAGTGTCTGTGCGAGCTGCTTGTGGCCCTACCCCACTTCAACTTCCACAATAACATTATTGTTCTCATTGTTCCTCTCATGAATGATACATCAAAAACAGTAAGTGATTTTCTGATTGGGAAGAGTTCTTGTTTTGCATGAAAAATAATTTATTTCTGAGCATTATTCCAGTATCCACATCTTGTGGCCATATCTTTTCACTATTTTACAAGCTGCGACTGCTTTCTGATTAGTAAATACCATCAGTATTATCAGTTAGCTGTTGTCATTTGTTTGGATTCACCTTTCAGATCTCTGAACTGTGCTGTGAGGCAGTTAAGAAGCTCTTTAAGCAAGACAAGTTGGGCTTTGCTTCCCTTGGTGTAGTTAAGGTCATTTCTGGCCTTGTGAAGGGCAGAAATTACAACGTCAGACCTGAGGTAAGAGTCCTTCCGTTATACTTCACCATTTTCATCTTAGATAGTTTAAAAAAATCTGAAAGCTAGCGTTAGTGCAGCTGCTGGCTATATACAAGCAGGATTTCATCACTGTTGGAACACCCAGGAAGTTTAGAAATGGGCTGAGCCAGAAAGTTAGAAAGAGAGATGAGGGCAGGGGAAAGACACTGGGAGCAGAAGAGCGGACCTCAACAGAGACACGGGTTATGTCAGCCAGGAAGAATCAAAGTGAGAGAGACAGGTGGAGAGATGGATAAAAATTAACATTGCTGAGGAAGGAACTGTGAGCAGAGATACAGATGGGAAGGAACATGAGAGTAAACGTAAGAATCTGTGAGCAACAAAACTCACTAACTAGTATGGAATTCAGGATTTCTTAGCCTTTCCGTTCATCTTGTGTTGATCACCTTTCATTTCATTTATTTTATTTTCCCATAGGTGTTAAAAGTTTTTCTTCACTTAAGAATTAAGGAAGTAGAATTAAAAAAAGATGCGGAAGACATTGCACCAAAGAAAAAGTTCATGACTTTCAAAGAGAAAAGAAAAAATCTTTCAAGAATGCAAAGAAAGGTAATGACTTGTGCCTTTTGGGTGTTGGTAACATATGCAATCAGTTGTTTCTATTGAGAAGGAATATACCTGCACTGGTTGCCCTGTAGCATCACAGGATGACGTGAGCAACTTACCAAGCATGAATTGTTGATTTGGAAGGTTTGTTCACTGCGTATCTTTGGAACCTGGGTATCCAGGCTGGTTGGAAACATTTACTCTGCTGGAATATTTGTTTACTTAAAATCAACTGTATGTTTTCAGTGGAAGAAAGCAGAAGAGAAGCTAGAAAGAGAACTCCTGGAAGCGGAAGCTTCGGAAAGTAAAGAAAAAAAACTGAAGCTGGTAAGTAATTTAGAAATGATTTTCCCATTTATGCTAAGTAGCAGCTCCTAATCCTTTTGTAACCAAGAGTCTCCCTGCTAACCCAAACTGTCAGCATTTCACACCTCTAGATACTGTCAGCAGCAGACAAACATTTTGCCTGTGCCAGAGGTCTTGGTTTTAAGTAGAGCCCTCTCAATGTACCCAGGAAAGCCAGCTTAGCTATTCATGTTTCCTTTTGTTGTCTGCACAGAAAGTTAGTTGAATCCATTGATGCATGTCCTCCAGGTGCCCTGTTCCTGTTGCAGATGGCACTAGGTAATGGCTTTTACCAGTTTCACAGAGTTGCTTTTTGGCAAGGGAGGAGTGTGACTAGCTTGAACTGAACAGAAGAGGCTATTTAGCTAGGAGAGTGTAAAGGGACAGAGTAGGGGGCAGGAGAGCAGCATAAGAAGAGCACAAATGGCAGTGCCAGGACTGATTTGGACAGCCTAAGTGCAAACTTGGACAGAGAGGAGGTGTGACAGCTGGGCTGGCAGTGAGGCTTTTTCTGCTGCCTTGATCTCTTTGGAGGGAGGCAAGGAAAACGTGCTCCACGCTTTCCTGAAGATCTCCTGTCATGTCTATTACCTCACCAGTAGGTTTTGCTGCCCAGTTCCAGCGTGCTGTCACTGATGTTTGCACTTAAAAATGTGTTAATATAATTTAATGCTATGGTACAACATAGTAATATTACAGTACTAGTACTAGGCACATTTTTAATGGAGTTCTAAGTGAACAAGAAATGTCTGTTTTCCATGCTTACATATTTTACTTTGTTTTCTTCCCATCAGCACACAGAGACCTTGAATATTGTATTCTTAACGTACTTCAGAATCTTGAAGAGAGCTCAGAAGTCTCCGCTTTTGCCGGCTGTGCTGGAAGGTCTCGCAAAGTAAGAACACGATGGACCTTCTTTTGTGTGTATCAGAAAAGGCATAAACTGCTGAAGGGCTGTGTGACTCTCGTAAGCAATGAGAAAAGACTGACAAATGCGTTGAAGTTCTTTTATTTTTTATGCTGACGTACTTGACTACTTCTACAAACATTTCAATGTAATGTGAAATCAACAGCATTGATATGATGCATACCCAGCGGGTGTGGTGTGATTGCGTTACTTTGTCTGATTGCTTCCTGAAGATCCTGAGCACGTTTGTAGTGCTACAGGGAAGCTGAGAATTATCAGCTGGGGGCTGAATTCCCTGTGTAAGATGCTTAGCATTTGATTTAGCACCGCTTTAAGGTGTGGGTTTTGTAAGTCAAAATGCTTGGAGCTAAATTTACAGGGGATGCTTATAGCTTAAAAATCTCTTTGATTCAAGGTTTGCCCACCTCATAAATGTGGAATTCTTTGATGACCTGTTGATTGTTCTTCATTCTCTCATCGCTTCTGATGTAAGTAGAGCTTAGTTGTCGAATTTTCTTAAACTTAACTTTTGGGTACTCAATCAGTTTTGTATTTACAGGACTTAAGCTATCGGGAGAGTCTTCACTGCATTCTCAGTGCTTTTCAAATACTCTCTGGACAAGGTGAGAAATCTTCAAAAAAAAAAACAACAAACACCTTGCGTGTAGAATCATTTCATTAACATAATCACAATTAAATATATTTACTCCATTAATTTATAGGTGATGTTCTTAATATTGATCCAATGAAATTTTACACACATCTTTACAAGACACTGTTCAGCCTACATGCAGGTGAGTCCAGATTCTTATTTTCACTGTCTAGCTAGATAATGTTTAGTCTGCTCGTTTGGTATCGTAGCATTAATTCAGTGTTAGCAAACTAGTTATTTTTAACTATTTTTAAAAGACGAGTCCGCGTAGATTTGAAATGCATACTTCTAATTTTTGGAATTTTTCTTGGAACACAGAAGCAACAATACGTTTTTTCTGTTTGAAGTCAGACTGTCTTTAACAAAAATGGGTGAGTGGTTATGCCTGGGTCACATTAGTGCTGTGTTTGAACCTTTTGGGCTTTCATGCTATTCCTCAGGTTCCAGTGCACAGTTAGTAGCAGAATATTTAGTTTTATGTTCCTGGTCATGATTACTTACTCTTTGTATGAAACTTTGCTTTTCAGGCGGTACCAATGATGACATAGAGATTGTGCTGCAGTGCCTGGATGTCATGCTTGCCAAGCGGAGAAAGCAAGTTTCCCAGCAGCGAGCTCTTGCTTTCATGAAGAGGCTTTCCACTCTTGCTCTTCATGTTCTTCCACACTCCAGCATTGGGATCTTGGCAACAAACAGGATATTAATGCAGGTAAGTTTTGCTTGTTGGATTTTTTAGCTTACTGGTTAAAGGTTATTGATTTTTTTGTCAAATTGATTTTATACAAAATATATTGAAGAGTCTTACACAAGAATGAGGAAGACAGAGTATCCTTAAATGCATCTGAGGTTGAATATCATGAATTGAATCCTGGACATAAGTTAACTGTGCTATAGTCGGATGTATAATATAAACAACTCAGTCTTTCTCTTTGTCTTGCAGACATTCCCAAAGATGGATCTCTTACTAGACAACGAATCTCAAGGCAGTGGAGTTTATCTCCCAGAACTAGATGAACCAGAACACTGCAATGCCCAGAACACAGCTCTGTGGGAGCTGCATTTACTGCAGGTTGGTGAATAGCTGAATAATTTAGAAAGGTGAGCAGTAAATACCTGCTACCAAATACAGAGCAGAGTTCTTCAGGCTCATCAGTCAAATTCAGCTCACATGTGCTGAGCCTATACCCTACACAGAGAAACAACAGCACAGTGGTGTAGGGAGGAATAAGCTCTAAAGAGGGTGATACACACCACCTATAGATAGTACCACACTGAGTCTTACTGCAGGCTGCCTGATAAGACTCCTTTTGAAGCTCTTTCCATCTGTTAAGATCCCAGATGGTCTAGTCCTTCTGCAGGGAGCACCTTACACCTCGATCTGTCATTCCAGGCAGTGTTTATGGTTTGGGGCTTGCAGAGGACTTCCTCTGCCCTTGTTCTCGTGTTCTGGGAGAAGGAGTTAGAAAATTCTTTAGAGCAAAGAATTTTGCTCACAGCATCACAACTCCTAGTGAATAAATGTACGAGTAGGTGCTCTCATTCACTTAACCTTAGAAACAGACTGATTTTGGCGATGCTTATTTTTTCTGTCCAAATCAGATGCAGATACTTACATCTTATTGGAATCAAACTAATGGGAGAATCCATGGGTAAATACATTACCATTATCCCTCACTCACATGCCTTTTTCCTTCCTTTCTTTCAGAGACACTATCATCCAACAGTGCAGAAATTTGCAGCTCACCTTGCTGTTGGAGCGCCAGCTGAGGGATCAGGAGCTCTGTCACTTGATTTGAGCCGAAGGTGAGCTATCAAAGCTATCTATTTGTAAAAGTAGTGTATTAGCAAAATAGCAGTTGCTCATACTGTGTTAAAGGAATACCTAAAAATAGGTTCTGTTGTTCAAAACTCACTTTCTTTGTTCTTTGGTTGCTACAGAAAGTTGGCTGCTTTTTTACAGTCATTGAACTGCAGCTCTCCAGTGTAAACTGGAAACCAAACTGTAGCGTAAGGTCCAGAATATATTAGAATATAAGAACAGCCATCCTGGTTCACACTAAGGATCTGTCTAATTCACTGTCCTGTCTTCAGCAGTGGCTGGAAACAGGTGCATCAGGAAGAGTAAAAAAAGGACCAAGCTTATAAGGCCTGAGACACCTCCTAGCCTCTGACTTCTTTTTTTTTTTTTTTTGACTTTTCAAAAGTGTTCCAAGTCCCTTGAGCCAAAGTGTAAATTTTGAAAATGCTGCATTGTTTGATATGGGTTCTGCGAGTCCACAGCTTATTAGTTAGGAGCCACCTTTTGTTTTGAACCTGCTACTAGCACGCATCATTTAATGGTCCTCGGTTCTTGCTCTGGGAGATGAAGTGAACAGTCTGTTCCAACAGCCACTTTCTGTGTTTCGTGTGACTTTGTAGATGTCCTTAATTTTGTCCCTCTGCCTCCCATCTCTTCTCTTGGCTGATGGGATCTGGCCCAGACAGGAGCTGTTGCATATAGAATCATAGAATCATAGAATGAGCTGGGTTGGAAAAGACCTACAAGATCACCTAGTCCAACCATCCACCTACCACCAACAATCCCACCAAACCATGTCTCCCAACGCTATATCTAAACGTTTCTTGAACATCTCCATATGTTTCATCATCTTTGTTTCCTGCTCCTGAACTCAGTTAAAGCATTTCAAGATGAGGAGACCAAATGCAGTATTTGAGTTGTGGGTGATCTGTGAACCACACAGCTGATGTAACAGTCTTTCTGTTCTGTTCTCTCTCTTTCCAACTCCACAGGGTGTTGAGGTCAGTCTGATGACAGTATCTGTAGTAAAGAGATCTTGTCATATAGAGATAGTGCTCAGAACGTGTTGTTTTTTGTGTGAAGTTTAGGTTGTTTTTCTCTAGCTCTTTTTTTCCATGCTGAATTTCATTTGTCATTTTACTGGCTATGTCATACAGCCTACCTGCAATTCTCAGTGAACAGTTCATTCTTAGTAGCACAGATGACTTGGTATTCACCATCTTCTCTGGGTCTTCTTTGAGTATGTTGAAAACCATGGATCCTGGCACAGACCTTGTGGAAACTCAGAGCTTCTTTCACACATGGCAAAAACCGATCACAGACTCCTGTCTACTGTTTGCTGTATTTTAACCATTGTTTTTCATGTGATGGTCTTACCCGTTCTCCAATGGCTTCTTAGTTTTTTTCCATAAAAACCCTGCAATAAGGAACTTGGAATCCTGTTGGAATTTAGCTAGATTGTATTGGCTCGATAACTTTATCTACTTTTCATTTTTTTTTCAATGCTGGAGTTGAATGCAGGTCAAGCAATGACTGCTTGGAACTGTGGCAGGCCAACAGAATGGTTTTTTTGTCTCCCATTTCTTCTTCTGCTGCTGAGTATTTAGACACGTTTCACTGGCTTTTACTAGCTCTATTTCACACGTATGATCTTTTCTAGTTGATGTTCATTACTCTGAAGAGTTCACTTAAGGCATGTTGAGTGGGTGTGAATGGTGTTGGGGATAAATGGCTCTTTGGCGGTATATTATTTTGAAGGGTATGTAATGCATTTTTCTTTCACTGCAAAAATTGTGGTCTTGCTATAGGCCTGCTACAGAGCTTTTTGAGGCATTCAATATGAGAGGAATGACCTTCAATCCTCCCGTTCCGTCAGTAACACCCAGACGAAAGGTAACTCCATGTTCTTTTTTGACCACTGCATGTACCAATTTAAGCTTTATTTGCTATGCACAGACATTAGCACTCTCAGTTTGGCTTTCTGGTTTGTATACTTTCTCAGTCAAATATTTTTTAACTGGCATAAGGTAGCGCTGACTTATAACAGAAGGAAGAAAAGCTGTATGAATAGTTCCTCTTCCATAGCGTCAGTTAACATAGCAAGATGGATGTGGTATTTGTTTTACTTAACTTTTGCTCTTTGCAGTTGTTCAGTGCAGATTTCTTATCCATTTCTGTAATTATAAACTAACGTTTGTTTAAAAAGCAGTAATAAAAAGCCAGCTGTCTTTCCCCAGTGTTGGTAGTTGGCAGGACAGCCAGATTCCCAGAGCCTTTGGTTCAGTATGTAGGACACTGATCCCCATAAGTGTCAGTTTATAGCTTTGAAGTGTAAATTTGAACAAAGAGCCAGTGTATGAAGAGGAGGAAGGGGTGAACACTTTTTAGCTCTTGAGCACTAGATGTGTTCCAGATGCCAACCTCCATTAATTGTTCCGTGAGTGCTGCATCCTTTAAATAGTGGTAACATTCTCTTTCTTCCTAATGAAAACTTTATTAACCTTGTCAGTGCCTCCAATTTTTAACTCAGTGTGTCTGTTAAAGCCCTGAGCAACTTTTTCTTCCATTTTAGAGAAGCAACTTCTGAAAAGCTTAGCTAGTACTTAGCTAGTAAGCTTCTGCTTAGCTAGTGTGTCCTTAGATAATGACTGCCTGATGTTTCTGTCCTGCTGGGATGTGAGCAGACAGACCGAGGCTGGGAACAGCAGATAGGAGAGAGAATGGATAGTGCTTGAATAAGGGAATGCGTAGAGGAGGCAGAAACAGAGGAGAAAGAAAATAAGAGAACAAGCTGTCTTAGGTGGTTATAATGGCAATACCTGGGAAATTAGCTTCAGTGTTGCTTACTCTGTGGCTATTCGACTCATTTAACGATCTTTGGCAGCACTTAAGTTTTACTCTGTGTCCTCAAGTTTGTGTGTGTCATGCTGCCACGCTCTGTCAGCACCTCTCCCTGCTGACAGAAGCTCTGAATTGGAATTTTCTTTTTCCTGTGCTCCAGTAAAGAGGGGATCTCATTTGTCTTTGAGTGCATGAAGTACTTGGCTACACGGGTGTTACAACTTTAACAGATTTACAGATCACATGGATGACCTTCCTCAGCTGACCTTCCTTCATCACCAGGGAAGAGCAGAGATCTCCACATCTGGCTCCAGCCAGATGGAATCTCAAGGCAGGGTCAGGGCATTCCTTTCTCAGATTCACAGTCTCCACTGCTTGCATTATTGCCTTCAGTAGCCTTTGGATCTGAGATGCTTAGTTTATTTTTTTAAGGTGTGTTGAACAGGAAGCAGTGTGTAAGCTCCTTCAGAACTGGAAGCTGTGGCTACATATAATAATAGGTATGCTTCTAGAGAACCTTTAAAAGCAAAACAAATCCTCACCAAAACTATGATCATCTAAAGGCATGCTGGACATGTGACTTCCAAGTGAAACAGTTCTGACAGTGGACTTGTTTATTAATGCAGCTAATATTCTGTTATTTTCAGGACACATTCTCTCACGTGAATTCATTTCTAAATGAGGAGCTAACTGAACAGCTACAACAACAGACAAGCAAGACTGTTAGTCACAAAACCTTGGATTTTGCTAAACACTTAAAGGAATCATCCTTGTCATAAACGGACCTATCAATTATGCTCAGATGGCTTCTTAATTATGGACAAAGTTGAGTCGAAAGAAATTTCCACTCGTCATTAAAGGAATGCAAGTAGGCTTTTGTTTGAATAGAGGAGCATTCAGTAAATAGAACAGTTTTTCACACAGGTACAAGGCCATCTAGCCCGTGTTCTCAGGGCTTGGGATCCACAGTGTACAGTCACATCAGTAATGTAAAAAGATACCAACCAAGGTCATTTTAAAATTGCCTGAAACCATGTATTATAGTATTTCTGATTATATAACTTCCAATTTTTTATTATAGAATATACGTATAAGTGTTTCTGAGAAAACACTGGGTTATGTTGATAAATGAATAAATTTTCTGGAAATATTAATATAGTATTGAGTTCTTTGATGTTCAAGATACCTCCAGATTTGGAATATGTATTACTTTGCATCTGTTTCAGTTTTTCTTCCGATGTCTCCGAACTGTTTATCACATTTTGAGGTGATCTTGCTTTTGCTGTGTGTTTGTTTTGTTACAATGAGACTGTCGTATTATAGCAAATGAAGATTACTGAGTTCTATTTCTGAACTATCCTCATAACTGACAGCTCTACAGCAGTATCTCCAATAAACCATCACTGTGAAGAATACAGGACAAATTCAAGGTAAGAATTTTAAATCTTGATTTTTCTCCCCATTCCCCTAATGTTAGCTATTGCCTCATTGTTTCAGAATCCATTTTCAGCTGGGTGTTGGCTTTACAAACAGTAGGTAAAATATATTAAAGAACTTAGGAATGATAATTGCTTTAATCAGAATTGTGTTCCACAGGGCAGTGTGGTGGGCTGACGAGGCTGGCAGCCAATATATTTTGTGGTATTTAGAATGTGATGTGCTAACATAAGTTTTGCAAACCTTTTGTTCAAGTCACCGACCTCCTCACAATAATTATAAAACGTTTCTTCTTCTGTGGAGCGTTTAGTCCTTTATCCTGACTTATGGTTCCTAGATCCTTTCATAATAATTTATTTTGATTTTAATATGTGGTGTTTTTAGTGTTGATAAGACTACTGGACCAAATTCCCAGCGGTTAAACATAAATTCATAGTTTTGCAGTGGGTATCTATCTATCTATTAATGGATTAGAAAATATATATTCCAGTATTGGGAATACAAAACTGTCTGCATAGTACTGCTGGTAATATGTGTGTCTCTGGCTGCTTAGCTTGCCATTCCCATAGCTTTTGAGTACTTGTTAAGTGATTGCAACTGTGCACGTGACTTAAATTCCAAAGAATTCCAAGGGTGCCATCAATCTCTGTCAGTTCAGGAAGGCAAAAGGAGAAAGTCAACATCTTAAACCATTTATTTTTTTACAACATATACAAACACAAGTTTATTCTTCAAGTCAGCAGAGAGGAAATAGCTTAGGTGGAAAGCTGCTTTTAGAATTGTTCATTTTACATAGTTTCCAAACAATCTAATGACTGGCACGTAGTGACGCTGCACCGGCAGAATACCGTGACGTGTGAGGAGGCAGACGAAGATGAGTGTGCAACTAACAAGCCAGTCAGTCCTTCTGAAATACTCTATACAAGTATTGGAGCAAAATCTATTCACTGTTACTTATTTTTGTGTTTAATTTGCTAACCCTGCCAAATGTCTATCGCTATTGCAGTGACAAAATATTTATGACATAATGAAAAAACTCCACCATTGTTACATTTAGTGGGATACCCTAAAAGTAAACTGAGTTTTGTAGCGGTCTAGTAACAGCCAGTGATTGAAAAGCAAACATTAGCTGAAGCTTAGCAGCATTCAGAGAGCAAGAGCAGAAGGGACAGTTCCGTTTCAGAAGCTGCAGGCTCAACCTTTCACTGAAATGGAAAGCTACCGGCATGTTCTTTTTTTAAAGACTTCAACCTAGTAATTTATGGGAACGTGTTCCTGAAATATTTAGGAACACGTTCCCATAAATTACTAGTTGAAGTCTTTAATTAATAATTCCTAGAAGCGTATCATGTCTAGAAGCAGACCACTTTGAAAAGACGGCTATTGAGATCCTTCATCTAGTACAACTCTATAGTATCAATAAAAATAGGTGATTAGGATTTAAAAATTGTAACTATACTATATAAAAATTGTACAGTATTTTGCTTCTTCGTTTAAGTTGGGATCAGTAAGATATGAACAGGAAACCCTTCAGCCCATAGGAAGTACCCCTGGTGTGCCCCAGTTCCTGAAAACTGAGCAGTACCGCAGCGAGCCCAGGATCCCTGGCAGCCCGAGTTCTGTCCCATCCAGTCACAGCACTGCAACGAGCACATGCTTTGCAAGGAAAATCAAAGACATTGGTATAAAAGTAACAGTGTTTTTTTGTTTGTTTTTTTTTTTTAAAGTTGAATAAAATACTCCCGTATGGCCAAGAGGCAACAGAGTGTGAGGGTTTTACCTGTAAACTCATCAGAATGGAGCCTGCTACCACTCAGAGTGCTTTTTTTTTTCCTGGAAGGTGTTGCTTATTTACATTCCTTTCTTTCCGACTTTATCCTGGAAGCTGCTTCCTGTAAATAGTCTGTAATGTGAAAATGAATGTCTTTTCCTAATTGAAGTCAGTCAGTCCATACCCAGCCAAAAGTGCAGAAAGGGACAAAGCTATTTTGTCACAGGAATATGTGGGCAAGTATTCCTCCAGAAAGAAAATTATCTGTGGATAAGTAAGCAAAATAAATTTTCCTGGTAGAATTAATAACTTCTCACATGAAATCTGTTTAACTGGGATTTCTTAAAACTAACTTAACAAAAACCCAAACCTCTTTAATGCTTTAAGTGCTGGCAGATTTTCATTACTGGGCTATTTGGAATGCACCCAAGTGGAAGGGTACTCTCTTGCTTTCCATCTGCACCAAACAAACAGGAACTCCATTCCACCAGCAAAAAAAACCCCTCACTCTGACACTTAGCAGTAGCCAGACCCTTTCTGTAACTTGCGATTCCGATACTTGTGCATTAATGAAAATACTGGAACTTTATAATTAGCCTGACAAAATTCTAGATAAATATTTTCCTGTTCTGTTTTACTGGGACAGCAGAAAAAGCAGTTTTAGACCTTGATGATGATATTTATTTACATTAATCACCTTTTCCCACAACCGGAGAGTTCTTGTATTAGCAGAACAAGTACTTAACTGCTGTTCCTAAGTAAGTTCCACTAGACTGTGGGCCAGTGGTGGGGCTGTTTTACACACTGTGACATGGCTGCTGTTACCCCTTAATTTGACAAGATTTATTTATTTAATTTTTTAATTTAAGTAAGTAAGGCTACATGACAGAAAAGCATTACTGGCTGATGAATGGATGTAAGCATTTTCTATGTTGGAGCAAGCATGGTACAAAGAGTGATGTTAACTCTATTGTTTTCAGAACTGCTGAAAAATATTTTTTTTAAAAAAGCCAAATAGTTAAGGATAAACTCTACAGGAAAATAAGTATTATTTCTAAAAATACCCCAAAGCACTGGAAGAAAAAAAATCAGTGATATGGAACTGCCACTGTGTTCAAATACTGGAGAATAAGAGAACCATTTAAAAACCTGCCGCATTAGTTGGATTGTGCAGTAGGTTGAGGCATTTCCCAGTAATTCAGAAGTATTCCACAGCAAATTACGCATAGAAAACTGTTTTTCTGTATCAGTACTAAAGGTAAGCACTGGGAGGTGCACAGCCTCAGGGAGGGGATATGCGAGCGGGTCTGGGGTTATGTTTCCTGAAAGCTGGAAATGCCCTCAAGGGGGCACGTTTTGCCTTGCTAGCAGCTAACAGACAGGAATTCTCCATAGCGCATGATAATAGAACCTGGTGGGAGAACTAGCTTCTACCTGCTTACTTGCACCTCAGATCATGAGTTTGCTTTCTTTCGGTTCATTTTGTAATTAGTGAGGGAGAGAGGAGCTCTACCATCTGCAGATAATAGGCCTTCTTTCCCTTTCATCCTTGTGCTACCAGAAGTACACATCCTTGTTGTAGCTGCAGCGCTGTTCTATCCTTTGCCTGATGCAGACTCACTCTCTCTCAGGAGCAGCAGTGGTTTGTTCTCGAGTGCTAAAGTTGCTGTGCAATCTGTGACTGCAGGAGTCGATCCCTATAGTACAGATTCTTGCTTTAGTCAGCCAGCTAACTTGGCGTGGTTCAGGGAGTGCTCCAGGGAGCCCAAATGTGTGCAGGGCCACTTGTTCACCACAGATAGATAGATGTTGTGTGGGAAATGGAAGGGCTGGGTGGTTTCAGCAGTTGTTTCATTTGTTCCCCTGTAAGTTGGTACAGATTGCTTTAACTAACTAAGAACATTAATAACCCCCATGGAGAAAAAAAAAAAGAGATAACCCCAATATCTTACATAGCAAAAGATGAATTCAGCAAACATCAGACTTTAAACAGTGTTTCCATGTAAACAAAATGTCAAGAGTTGTAGTGTAAGAGGTGTTTATGGTCTCTGGGTTTAACAAGTAAGTTAAAAAAAAAAAAAGAAAGTAGACATTTCCATGCAATTCTGAAGTGTTAATTACGTTTTTCAGTACGCTGGTTGAGTTTGGTCAGTTTGGGGTATCGACTTCTTGTGCTGAAAAGAAACAAGCAGGAAAATTCAAACATTTTTTTCCTCTAGATCCAGGAGGAGGTGAAAATTCTGCAGTTTCTAAAAAGTAGTATGTGATAAATATATTACACAATGACACATACTTTGGAACATGATAATAAATATTCTTTCCTTAAACACGAGCCTGGAAAACTAGACTTTATAAGACGATAATGTTGTTCCTTGTCAGAGTATCGCTACAAGTTAGGTGTATTTAACTATTGTACAATATTTTGTTAAAGCAGATAACCCATAAATAACTGGAGCATTTTGTGTATATTCACCGAAGTTAAACTGATAAGCCAAGGAAGTTACAGTATATTTAAATCTCTTTACAAATCACTAAACACAGTGTTCAACAGGAATCTTTATGTAAAAGTGCATTATTTTAATATAATACACATAAAAGAACACTCTGGTTCTCTGCCTTCGGTTTCCCTTAAGGCAATTAGCTAAAACCTTTTCTTTAAAAAGGAGGCGGGGGTGGTAACACGTTTGTTTCCAACATACAGTCCATGAAAAATTCTTCATCTGCCTGTCAAGACTTTGCAGAAGTGAAGATACAGGGGAAGAGGGGGCTCTTCTGGCAGCTGCCAGGCCGCTCTCCAATCTCCGCCCTCCCATTCAGCGTTCCCAGATTCTGGATGTTAATCCAGCAGCACTGCCTGGTTAGGCATTAAATGCACAGACCAAACAACTGCCAACGAGTTCAGACCTCAGCAGATTCCTCCAAGGGCACTGGAGAAGGGTTCAGTGTTGTAAATTCCAGTTTGCGGAATAAATGAAAGAACAAATGCTGGAGAGGAGGGAATGTGACCGGGATTTTTCCACAATCTACTTCGTTTCGCTTGAATTCTGTTGTGATGATTTAGGGTCACCTTATTCGTCTAGAAAGACGACATCCAATGTGTTTGTTCATATCTGAAATATTTTGCAAATGAAGATATTATTTAAATTCTGTTTGTTAGTACGGTGCTTTAGCAATGGTGTGACATTACGTGTCAAATAATGCTTTAATAGTGTAGTAAGTGAAAGGGACTTGCGACCTCCTTACATTCACTGTACGTGAAATGGGATTACCAATGTTAAAAATATTTATTCTTCATTTACAATGAGCCGTAGCTTCTCAGATGACAGCTCAGTGCTGTAGTAGCACCATGCAAATGTCTGGGTAGTGTAAACGAGTGGGCGCGTTAGATGGACCGTCCCTTACATAAATGGTACGCGGTGCGGTTCACTTGTTATTTTAAATCAAGCGAGGAGAAATTGAAGGGCTACAGAAAGGACAGTAAAAATGTTTAAACATTTCTGGCAAAAATTCCACAGAGAGTGACACCACCTCTATAAACTTGTTTTTGCTAAAAAGGAGATCATCAATCCCAATGATTTTATTACACACGCGCAATGTAACGTTTAGTAACAAAAGCTCTTCGGGATGCCTTGTTTACTTAGGCCCACAGCAGAAGGCTATAACGGGACAGTGGCAATGAAGCAATTATCCGAGTAGCGCACACGCTATAAAATCTAGCAGTATGCAGCATTCCGCTTTTGTTTTATAAATGGGTAAAAAAAAATGGTGAGTGAAACTCCACACCATTCCGATTCATTGCAGTAATGCCCTAATAACTGGAGATCTTACCGATCCTTCTGTGGCTACGCACAACAGCGTTTAAGGCTTTTATGGATCTGTCAGTCCCTTATTCCTCACTATGGTTCAACCAACCCTAACAGTGGAAAGATGCTCTGTAACTTATGTATTACATTGATTCTAATGCTGAGCAATGGTATCTCATACCTGCACAGGCCCTACTGGAGGCGCTGGTGGTTACTATTCCATAGCGTCACTAAAAGTCAAGCTGCACGAGGACCTGTCATCCTTACTCTGTGGGCTGTCAGGCAGAGCTTGCAGGGGCGGTGAAATGAAGCCCCGGTACTGCTTGCTTGACTTGGTCAGCTTCTTGAGCTCACTGGTAAAGGAAAGGCCTTTTCTTTTGTCATCTCGTGCAGCCTGTAAAACAGAACAGATCACAGAAATGGTTTAACAGGCTGTTAGCTCTGAAATACAGAATTTAATATCAAAACATCCAGCGTTTTTCTAAGCAGGTGTCCCTTTTGGAACTCAGTGAGGCTGTGCTTTCAATACAACTGCATTATTATGATTGTTCAGACTAGACTGACTGAAAATCACATATTTTCGAAATTTATAGCATATCTGGGATAAACTTTTATAAAATTGACGTTTTTGACGCAGTTACTTTAAAGCAGCAACAGCCATGGATTGGTGGCATCTGCTGGGAAGGAGAACACTGTTCCTTCTCCCAGCAGAACAGTGCTTCAGTCCTTCCATTTTCCCAAGCCTGAGGCAAAGCAACAGAAATATTTTTTTTTACTGGGCAGGAATAAAGGAGACTTTATTCCAGTAGTGTTTAAGTGCTGTCCCTTGGAACAGCCCCATCTGTCTGACCGTGATGGGGAGCAAGGCGTGGGCAGCCACATTTCAGAAATGAGAAAGCTGCAGCGAAAGGTAAAGGTTGTCAGGGGACTTGCAAGCTGTGAGAGTCATGCCGTAGGATGTAACTTGATGTTGTTCTGCAAAGAATGGGGGAGTGGGGTGAGAACAGGAGTTGCTTTTTGCTGCAGCCTCTTCTACCCCCCCGACTTACAGGAGCTGGCAGCTTGGCCCCAAAAGCATAGCAGCAGCAGGCTCTGCTTTGTAAAAAAAAAAACAAACTTCATACTATATTCAGGCTTAAACAGTTCACATTTTTAAATGCAGCATCTCTCACCTCATCTTTTTGCAGCCAGATGTCTTGTGGCGGTGCAATTAGTTTGAAAAACGAACACAAAAACCCACTGAACCTACAGACTACAGAGCTGACAGGTCTGGAAACAAGCCTTGAGAAACAAAGTCATTCATTCAAAATCTCACCCGCCCATTCAGTACGTTTCCAGTCAGCTCCTCATGCACCATCTACAAAACTGACAGCAAAGTATTCCTTCCTTTACCTGAACCTGTTCTTTGAGTTTAAGGATAAATTTTCCTGCTCCTTTCCACTTGCTTTGGGCCTGAAACACACACTCTTGATCAGAGAGAATCCTCTGAGATGGTTTAGATGTTGAGGACTTCTTGTTTGTTGGCTCTTTTGTCACCTCTTCCAGGAGGACGTAGTCGCTCGGATTTGGATTGCTCAGAATGCTGTAGGAGTACTTGGCTTTGCAAAGAGTCTGTTTAGGAGCAGAAAAAGAAGACCAAAAAAAAAGGCACCACTTCAGATTCAGGTTACCGGGCAGATCTCTCAGACCGTGCTGAGCACAAAGCTCACCTACCCTGCGTAAAAGCAGCCTCCACGCTGCACCTTACAGACCCACGCGCCGCTCACCTGCTGTATGACATCCTGCGCGGTGCTGAAGCGGGGCGCCTTGATGACAGTGCGTGGTTGCTCGGGGGAGACATCGTGTACCTGAACGAAGAAACTGTCATCCTCCGAGGTGATGGCTGCATCTTCCTTTGCTTCCTGAAAGACGTTTCTCTCGTTTAAATTCTAAAGAAAAGAGAGCCAAATTCAGCTACTGCAGAGTGCAACTCAAAGCAGTGGTCATCGAAAGTTTTCATCACTTGAAAATCTGACACTGTTGTGGCTCTATTTCATTAAATGCAATTCCTCTGTATAAAACAGTTTTGACAAGCCGCTATTGCTTACAATATATATATATCTGTGTTTCAAAAACCAGCATGTCTGTAATACCTTTCCATTTACAGCTCATGCTGTGCTGTACAGAGCATCACAGGGCAAAGCTACAGCATCACTTCCATCCACACTAAGACAGATTTTCACCTATGTTTTCTGAAGGAATGCAGCTCGGCAGTGACACGTTTGTAGTCGCACACACTCACAAATGCAGCAGCCAGCTGAGTGAAGTAGGCTGCTAATTGCAAAAAATTCTACTTACTTACTTACTTATCTTGGCTCCAAATATTAGAAACAAGGGAAAACAGAATACTGACTTGTGTAATATAAAACACTACCATACATGCAAGCTGTAGACATTTGGCCCATTGTTTAAACTAAGGAAATCACTGCATCGTCCTACTTTAAATTAAAAGATACAAAGTATTTCATTATTTTAGGCTACCACTGAAAAAAAATTCATCATCCTTCAAGATTTTTAAAGTTCTTTAGAAGTAAAATCTTCTCTATTTCTACAGAACAACCACCAAAAAAGCTGCTGATATATAAACTGATTGATAATTTAGTCTGGATTTCTGATACCTATGATCCTTTGGTATTAACAATCTTTATATATCATTCCTACCATGTCAAAATATTGACTTACTCACATTAAACTGGAACTATAATCAGTCAAAATAGTAAGCCAGTGGTAGTGGAGTTCTGAGTCAGCGAAGCAGCACCACAGAGCTGCTATTAGCGTTGCACAGGTGTACGTACTGACAGGTGCATGAAGTCCTGTTGTGCTTGCTCAGAGCTATGCTTGGTTTTCAGAGATGTTGCTCGCCAAGTAGTGAAACAAATACCGCACCCTTTTGTTTCCTGCTCCTAGGCCATTTTTAGCTACCTCTGTAAATAACAGTTTATCTAAAACAGACTTACTTCCTCTCGGGTTTTAAAGATGATTCTTCCAACATATCCCTCTTCTGGGAACCAACTGTTCAAGAGCTGCACGAGCCCTTCTTCAGGACCAATTACTCTCTGGAACGGTGGTTTTCTGCATTCGCTCTTTTCTTTCGATAAAAAACTTTTCTCTTCCATCAGAAAATAGTCTGCAGCACATGACTCAGTGCCTTTTGTGGTCGCCAAGAGCTGAGACAGACCACAATAAACACAGCGCAATTAGAATGCTAAATATAAACACTGCATAATTAGTAGTTATAAATGAATATGAATGAAGAAACGCTAAGAATCAGTAACTATTCTGATAGCGTGGGCGTGATTTCCGATGTGTTCTTCATTGTGCAGTAGTTTCACGCAAGGGTAATGCACTGTTCTCTTCAGGCCTGCCCGGCAGCTCAGCTATTCCAGACAAGGCCATCCTGTTTCAGCTCCTTTCTGTGCTGCTGGGTAGGCCAAACAACAAATGCAGCATCCCAGGACAGCACGGTCCTTTCCCACTGCTGGGATAACAGCCCCGCTAACTGCTTTTTCTGCTCACAAACGTAGCCCTTTTACTGTCTATTCCCATGCTGCTCTGGTTCAAATTGTTGTGCAGAGAAGTTTGCCCTTGTTCTAAGCTCAGCCCTCTGACTGATGGTCAGACAGTTTTTCTCAGATGTCCAAATATTACAGTACTAATAGGGAGTATGTTCTAAGTTGAAGAACCCTTTCTCTGAAGCCAAGATTTGGAAAAAAAATCACAGGTATTCTGTATTTGCAATACCTTTCAATTTGTAATACCTTTCTAAAGCAACTTCTCGCTGTAATGCTTCTGCATGGAGACAAACACCCAGAATGATGTTAGCGTGGGTTGGTGCAGCGAAGCCTACAGAGCAGCGGGCACTCACCTGATGCAGAAGCTGTGCAGCTGTGGTCCCTCCGCTGATGGTAAAAACAGTGAAGGGCTCCGGGCCTGGGATTCCATGAATTGTCACTTTGTAAGGCACAGAGGCTTTCCTTTCGCCCGAACTAAACAACTGTTCAGAGAATAGCTTACTGAATGTTTTAGGTTGCACTAAAACAAATTGTGTAGACAAGTTGTAAGGAATTTAACCAGGCAAAGCTATCCAGCTAATGCATGGCTCTTACACTACAGAACAAGGAATTTAAAATAAAAAGGAAAGCTTTATCCTCCCACAGTGCCAGTGGGATAACCTTCCTTATTTCCACTATCACCCAGAAGAATTAGTCATTGAGGTACTTCTAAAAAAAAGTGCAGGTTTAGGTGTAATATCTTTGAATATCTGGTCACAGAAGTCTCAAGACCACAGCAGTCATTAAGATAAAAATACACAGCATTCACAAAAAATAATTTACTTACAATAGATGCAGGCACAGTGTTTCCAGAGGGACTTTCTTCCATCCTCCGACTGTTTATGAACAAACTAGAGATTTCCAGTGCCTCATTGTGCAGGTTGTGGAGTTGGACATGTCTGTAGCCTAAAGAGAAAACAGCTTTTCCTAAGTAAGTACGTCACCACACTGTGGGACAAGTCTCAGAAACTGAAAACTCAGATTTGCTGTATTTTTTAGCTAGTATTTGCTTTATCTACAGCATTTAAAGCACTGGAAAAATACTGCATTGACACTCCTGTCTGTTAAACAGTATAATCCAAATGCTATGAACCTTGAATGGCAAATACAGCTGTCTGTCTACCCTTATGTTGCTGTAATATTCAATATATTCATACATGAAATAGTTAAATATTAGAATATGAATGAAGCAAGGACACAGTCTCACAGGGAAATGTGTATGTATCTGTGACCAGAGCTCCTCCTATGCTAAGACTGTCCTGTAGTATTACAGTGACATGAAGTAAACTCGGAACTATGTCTGCCGTTCTGCTGAAGAGCTGCTGGCATCATGGAAACTCCCTCCCAAGGTGTCACAGAATTACCGGTGCTGCTGAGATTTTCTCTTGCCTTTGTTCACCTTTCTTTCACATCTCCTACTGACAGTGCTGCAAGATTCACCTTTACCCCAGTGATCACTAGTGAGAGCAGTTTCTTTAGCAAAGGGCAAGTAACAGAGAGAAACCATTCTGATCTTCCTAAGGGAGCAGCAAGTCCTGAGCTGAATCAAGCCCCTGGGGCAGCCGCCAGCTCCCAGGGAGCGTCAGTCCAGCATCACACTGCTGGGGTAAAGCACGCGGCCTGGTATTTGTTCCCTGTCTCCTCCTGAAGAACGCAACCAGCTGATTAAAAATATCCCTCCGGCAGGAGTCAGTCCAGGAATCCGACGGACCATTTTGGCATAGGATGCTACTACAGACCATTTTACCTCTTTTCAGAGCTTTCAGCGGAATGATCCTTTGAGCCGTGATAGCTGAGCTGTTATTTTCAACGACTGCGAACCGCAGAAAGACCAAATCTTCAAAATGAACACGGAAAAGAAACTGCTCGTTCCACATTGGGTTGAGCGTGTTGCGATGAATGGGTTTGGTCCGGAAATGGCAGCTGTCCAGTGGCATCCCGAGCACATCGATTTCAATGCACGGACTTCCTGTGCTGTTGCTGGGGCACACGTTCTGCCCAGACACAATCTGAAGCCGAGGAGTACAGAGACGTGAATTAGCAGAGTCATTCTTTTCTGCCACAATTTTGAGCTAAACGTTGTTTTCCATCACAGCCCTAAGCACGGTTTGCTAACAAACAGGCAGATTTAACTTCAGTGCCCCCCTACTTTTGCCATTTCCAGGGCTCTAACTTCAGTACTGCGTAAACCCCACATGCCATCGCTATGGTATCTTTCCTCTGAAAAAAATATACTGCATATCATGAGCGCAACCACTCAAGGCATTTGAAAATTAATCCAGAAGGAACGTCCCAATAACACAGTCAAAAGGGATCAAATTTTCTTCTCAGTTACTCTGGGGTGATGGGCACTGACCTCTGCCTTGCTTTGATGTGCACAACAGAAGCATTAGGTTTACAGTCACCCTGGCTGGGAGACTTTTGGTTCTTATGAACCTCAATTTTATGAAACATTTCCTGAAAGGAATACCAATTTTTGCCATAAATCCAAGAATAATACATCTGATTATATGACTTATTTGAAAATATACTTTTTAATATTCAGTATGGTTTTTCATAATGACTTTTGGTATAGCTTCTCAAGTGATCACAGACTTGAAACATCCAGGCCTGTGCGTAAGTACACACAATTGTGTAGTGGCAGAAAAAACGTTTTCAGGACTGGATTTTGACAAATGTTGTGAAGAAAACAGAGAAAGTAACTATGGATACAAAGCAGTCAATAAAATGAAATAAAGATGACCATTTGCTGCTTCCCTCTCCAATTTCTTTTAGTTAAATTAACCTTCAGAAGTAGATACAATAATTAAATGTTCACACAGAAGCATGACTGTAATGCTGGCTTAAGCGTGCAGTTAAACATTGCCTAGTTCAGTCTCTCTGGCTGTATGAGATTCCCTTTTAATGTACTTACTGTTAAAGAATATATAGCTGGCTCTTTATTATCAAGATCTCTTTCTAACGGACAAAACTGCTGGTACATTGCACAATTCTTATCCCACAGAACAGGAGGTTTCAGAACATATCCACAGCCACCATTAGCCTCAAACATCGCTGCATTGAGTTGCAGAGGAAGATCTGTGAAAGTAAGGCAGCCAACACTGATGCAGACCAATGGTACAATGGAAAAACGAATAGCAAAGACAATGACGTGTTTTAAGTATCTGATTTTGAATTTTAGTTGTGTACAATCAATTCAGGCTTGGTTTTCAGAGAAAGCTGTAGTTTATGTATCCAATTTATCCCATACTTAATTATACAAAACAGTTCATTCTCTTCTTTCTCTTTCTAATGTCTTCATCCAACTGTAGGACCTGTGTAAGCCTATTCTCTGAGGAGTATCTAGATACCTGCTGTGAACTGTAGAATGACAAAGCATCAGCTGTTTAGCTTTGTAGGCAACCTGATGGATCCTCCTTTGAAAAGGTGAGGGAACACAATACAGGAGAGGAAAAAAAGTTCTGAGCAACAAATAACTAGCATCCAACACTTCTAATAGCAACAGTTCAGTACTTTTTTATACTTGTGTAATGGTTTTATGATTTTTGGTTATTGGTATTCCACATCATAACATCATGTACTGTATGTACCTGGTTCTCAGAAGAGGACTGCTACACTCCCCAGGGGACTTTGCTCCTCCGTTACCATTTTCCAGTTAGAGGGAAAGATAAAAACTCGCAGATCACAAGACCTTGTTCTCTTTCCGCCTGTCTCTCGTCCCGGCAGCATCTTGCTCCCCAGCCATCTTATCGTTGGTATTAGATTGAGGCCTACCTTGATTTTGGACATTCTCTCTCATTGCATTGGATTTATTAGCTTAAATTGTAATTATATTGTATTATAGTGTGTTATTTTGCATTCCAATATCTTATTTAGTAAATTAGTTTGTTTCTCCTCAGATTGTTGCCACTGTTTTGTTTTTAGGCCCATCTCCCTACCCTTTTTTTCCCTTTTCCCTTTCCCAGGGTGTGGGTCCGTGGGTCCCCCGCCCCATTCGTCACGGAACCGGGCCGAATGCCTGTAAACCATTGACAACTTGTTATCAGAAGAGGAAGCCTTCAGCAACAGAATAAAAACTGACGTTGTTGCTGGACCAAGCACTTCTGTGGTGTCAGAAGACAGATCTGCCTGCATTGGCATAAAAGTTCCTAAACCCTTGGATTGCTGCTCTTAAGAATTAGATTGCCACTGTCAATCACGTCGAATGCTGTTTCACAGTTTAAGGACTTAATTCACATGTAAAATGTATACAAATTAGAATCATAGAATCATAGAATTGTGTGTTGCTGACTCATACCGTCTGTCTGGTAGTTAAGAGCCACGAGCTGCACACCATGGAGCCAGAAAATGAGCGGGTGGGGATTGGAGGAGTCAATGCGCGTGGCTGCGGGGTACGTCCGGAGGAGCTGGCAGGTGGTGTGCTGGATCAGCTTCTGGGAGTACCGCCGGCACAGCCGCTTGGCTGCGTTCTCGTTCAGGGAGGAGATGTGGTAGCACTTGGGCGTCCTTATGATAGCACTGAGAGAAGCTGGAGAATTATAAGGAGAGGAAGGGTCTTCCCACGTCTGCCGCATCACATCGAAAGGACCTGGAAAGTAAACAGTACCCTCCAGTCACGGCTGCAGATCCAGAGACTCCAAGAATTCAATGTTTTGTAGTGAATCGTGCGTGTGTGTACCTTGGTTATGTTAGAAAAAGATGACCATTCAGCATAAGCATCAAATTCCTTATAGAGTAAGAGCAATCCATGAGAAGAAACATAATGTTCAAGTATTGGAACTATACTGTGACGTAGGGTACTAAAGTCCAAACTCAGGGCTGTAGTGTTGGGATCTGTAGATTTGCATCTCAAACTCTTACATACTCACCCAGCTGTAGGGCTTTCTGGGATACACTATGCCATTCTTCTCATTCATACATTTTACATTAGGAAGGAAAGCAAGACTGAAAGCCATCTAAGTCTCTGGACAGGCAATCTACAGAGTGCCGTAAGAGTTAGGGGACAAAGCCAGCAAAATACTTATGAATTAGGCACTAGAGTTCTTCATTTTTAGATCACTGGCCAATAGGCAGGAACCAGCTGTGTTTGCTGCAGCCAGGCCGTTGGGCTGGAAGAAATGCAACATTCTTTGGGCCAGAAAACGAGAGCAAGAAAGGGTACAGCTCTGTAACTTTCTGTCAGCGGCACTGTACTGAAAGGCTCGGGATCTGGGCTCATCCCTGCTCCAGGGCCTTTTCTGTACTTTCCTTTGTATTTCTTTACATCTGTTCATGCGCAAAAGTACAATTCCGAAGTTCACAAATTGAAGCTCCTGTGGAGTCTAAGTATTTTCAAAGTGTAACTCAGAAGTTTGCACCATTACACATTGGGATGTGGCTGAATTTTAGACAATTAAGTCCTACTACAGACACTAAAACTCCTTTTCAGGATCCCGCAAAATAGTTCTGCATTCTATTTGAACTTTAAAAATATTGATTTGTATCTTTTAGAATACAAACTTTAAGACATTTCACTTAAAAAGTGTGTTGGTTTTGAATCGCTTATAAATTAGGGTCTTTATTTTCCTGTTCTCACATTCCACTACTATACATTCAACACTTGTTATAACAGCGTTACTGAAATAGCTGCTGCACTAACAAAAAAACACTCTGAAGTTCAATGCCTCACACGCTGTTAAGTGTTTGATCTTTAACAGCTTGGTCTGGTACAGCCATTTCACGTGACCGCTGAAAGAAGATGCTAACTTTACCTTTTCCAGATGCTTTGGCAAGAGCAGCTGACTCCCCAGGGCTCAGTCTGCCAGGATTGTTGCCAAAAATGGACTTCCTGCTTTTTCTTTCTTTTCCTCTGCTAGAGCCAGATGGGTTTAGAGTTGACAAGCCTGTTCCCATAAATGTAACATAAATGAGCCAAAAAACATGACCAAGGGGGCATGACATTTTCCATCATATTTCACATTATTTTTGAGCCACGAATACTCCTGTAATACAGTACACAGGGCAAGCCATATGTTTTTCTCCATAATTTAATTTTAACATCCTTAGATATATACATGCCTTTATATATTATATCAGCATATAATATATATGTGTTTGTATATATAATGTTTAAAGAACACGTATGAAGTGATTGCAGACGTACAGATATATCTCTGTGATACAACTTTTCTTCATTTTACTTTTTGACTTGAGGAAGGTACTGACTCTGTCCCAAATTACCAAATGGTCCTAATTAATACTAAAAAATTCTGCAATAATGGTCCCAATATATTCATCCTAAGAGTAATTTCAAAAAAAAAATCCTTTCTACAGAAGCAAAAAAGCCATACAGCAATGAATATTATGGGATTTGTCTAGAATATGGTACCTACATAATTAAATAAATGCAACAATATTATTTCAAGATATAATGTGATGGAAAAGTGCTGTTGTTTAAACAGTTTAACCTCAAGGTGTTTTCAGAGTTATCTTCTGTTTAGAATGTGTATTTCAATGATGAGAAATGTGGTAGGTGTGTGAAATCCATTAGGCATTTAATGGCCAATACATACTAGAAGTGGAGCTGGAAAGCTCTATTATAGCTGTTATTCAAGTATATGCATTTCAGCAAAATAATCATTAAAATCATAATCTAAATCCCAGTGAAGTAAACAGACTGCATTCCCCTTAAGGTCATTTTCTTTCTGTTGACTTTGAGAGAGCTCATGGCAGTCCAAAATTAAAATCTAAATCAAAACCGTATGATGCTCATTCCGACACATACACAGCAAGAAGGTGAGGGATGCTCTTAGAGATCCGTGATGTACTTGTGATATAAAATATAACAAATCAAGTACACTATTATTTGCCTAATGGTGACTCAGAAAACGACCCTCATGTTCTCCCATCAATTCACACCTGCCTAAAGACCATCTGGCTGTATACCAACGTTTCATCTACAAATATAAATATCAAAGAGAATGTATTGGTCTCTGTTCTGCTGAAGTCAAGTCCACAGCTGTAAATTTTCAGGTCTCAATCTTTACAGCATGTCTACATGTAGTTCGTAAAATTATGCTGATAGTTTCAATGTAACTGCCTTGGGTTAGTAAAATTTAGTACGTGCATAAATGTTTTCAGTGCTGGAGACTTACTGTCTCTTTGGGCCAAAGCATACACATAAACAATAGAAGATGGTAGAAGCTGAGATCAAGGAATATGAAGTGACTAAAAGAACGAGGAGTTATGCACTATGTGCTTCCAGAATGATTTAATCCCAGTTTTCAATGGATCAAATGGATTTGGCAAGCAAGATCCAGGTTTCAAAATCCTGTTGTGGAGACAGTCACCGAGGAAACAGACTAACCTCATAAATCACCAGAGACTGCAATGCAAAACACCAAGGTTAGCTGAACCATATGTGATGGCCACAGGGTACACTGCAGCCAGGAGTTTTCTTTTAGTCTTTCCCATGGGTACACTTTGCAAGTGATAGACCTCCTCCGAGAGGCAAGCTCCATTTTTCTCTCCAATTTAAACTGGACTCCAAAATATAGCATCACCTATACACAGAATCATAAATTCATAGCATAGTGGAGCTTGGAAAGGACCAGGAAGTCATCTGGTCCAACCCTCTCATCTAAGCAGGACCAGCTTAGAGCCCGCCATTCTACCAGAAGGACAGCACAAACATTTCATATCTCCCCTCAACCACTACACTATATCCTTTAGGTTACAGAATTTAGTGCCAGGCTCTCATTAGACATTAGCTTATTGCTTTACCACTTTGAGAGTTTACATCCAGAAGGTGGCAAACTCCTCTGTCTTTCTTATTCTAGACATGCCGGAATAACAGGTCAAATTGCAACAGTCACTGCCTCACCGTGTGCTTCTGATCAGCAGCACGTATGCAGACCCATAAAATAATTAACAGTACTTCTGTTGGGTGCTATTTTATTTTACATTAACCTTAATTTCTATTAAACTTACTTATACCATGCTGGCAGATAGCCTGATACAGTGGAGCTGGTTACTGAATACTACGATAGTTAGCTTAGCTGCCTTCCTGCTCAATGCACTTGGTTGTGCTGATCCTGTTTTTACGTACTAAACTTTCCCTACTCATTGTATAAGGATCCTCAGCACCAAGCCAATGAGCCACATACGAGTGAGTTCAGTAGTACTGTGCTCAGTATGCTTCTCTGCCTTCATCTTTGGTGACCCAAAAGAACAAACTTCCATTCTCTTAGATGATGGTACAATGATATCCAGCAGACCGAAACTGAAGTTGGATAAGGACCATAAGGGTCAAATACCACTGACAGAACAAGAGCAATGGTGGCTACCTCCTTACCAGAGACTTTACGAAAAATAAATTTATCTTTTCTCCACATGATGAATTCTGTTTCAACCAAGAAGCGCTTTGGAAAGCCTGTGTTACTCAGTAGGCAAGGCTAAATGAACATATGGTCCTTGTCTTGTTTTATAGTCACAAATCAGTGACTGACCTTCAGAGACAATTGTAAACACAGAACAGAAGTACACGGTGACAGAAGAAATGAAGTAGTCACATTATTATCAGCCACTGACATGATGACTGTGCCCTCACTATCTCCAAATGTCTTACATTTTCTGGGCTGGGGAAGAAAACTACTCAAAAGAACTACTTAATCATGGATCTACCAGCCTTGTTGTCATTGATGGACAATAAGGAGATAGAGCAGTGGAAAAGCGGCGAGTACCATATCTGTGACCTTCAGATGAGCAATCAGCTGCACAGTGGTCATGATGTCTACATGTGCAGAGAAGGCAGTATTTGTCTCAAAGGAGGAAAAATACATGAGTTTGTTGGAAAACTAATTTATATAGCTTCATGTGTTCATCTGTGAATGGAACTTATCTTTCCCAATTGTTCCATTCCCGTGCCCTTTAAAGCAAGAGGAAATCTCATATGGAAAGCATTTCTTTTCTAACTGAACTTACATTAAAAACCTAAAATGTTTTAAAGATATCACAGATCACCATAACTTCTTTGAGTGTCAAAATGTTTGGAACAACTTAAATTACCTCTGTTTAAACTTAAATATCATTCTTTAAAAGAAAATATTTTATTTGAAAGATATCTCGTTGCAGATTTCTCTAAAGAGTATCAAATTTGAATTTTTAGGAGTTATTATTGTTACAAATAACACCTACAATTCTTATAGTTATAAAAGATAATAAAGGAATGCCTCCCCATTTTTCAGCATGTTTATCTTGCCTATTTGACACTATTTTATGTTTGGCTAGCTTCTCTAATCTGATTATAGTTCTATTTGTATAAGGTCATGATTTGGCAGAATTGCTAACTTTTCCACAGAGAACCATTCCATTAAAAAGTAGATTTTTCATTCAAAACATTAAACACATCAATAAACAATAAAATCTCAATTTAAAAGAATTTATGTACAAAAAAGTATGAGCCAAAATATACTGAACCTCATGTTTTAAAGAATCTATGATTCTATGAACAAGTAACTATCAGTGATCTACTCTTCAGTTACTGTCTTTCTCTTGCTCTACGTACATTAGTTTTCCTACCCTATAAAATAAAACCTTCTTATTTCCTTAACCCTTTCCATAAGGCAGGTGCGAGTGAGTATGCAGTCAGCCGTCCTCACCCACCCCATGAAAGGGCCATTTTGTTTTTCTTCCTGAATTTCCCAGCCCAGAAGCTGGAAAATGTAAGTGATTTCAGAAGGTTTGAGCTTTCTGCATTACTCCCACAAATGGCTCCCCTTCTCTCCACTTAGGAAAGAACAGAAAATGCAGGCTGCAGGTAGGAGTGAAACAAGCTAAAATGAGATCACTTCAAGAAACGTGACAGAGCTCAGAAATTCAGAGCTCTTACGATAAAGCTTTGTTTCATCCGTCCTGAAGTAATGAAGCAGTTGCCTAAGTTGTGAAGACTGGGAAATTTCAATTTTGTAAGCATTTTAATATAGCAAGCAATGTTTTCCCATGACGGATTTATGTATAAAGCTTCTCAGATTTAATTAAATAGACTACTAAATCATCAAGAAAAAGGTCCTTCGCTTCTTAAACATGAAGATGCTTGCACCGACCAATTCAAAACATCAACAGAGTATCTCAAAGAAACAGAAGTGTACTTACCTGGGAACTTTACAGCTTGACAGTAAATGACGAGATCAGATAGCTCTGGGGCTATCTGTCGGCTTTCCTTCTTATTTTGTGGAAGATAGAATTCTTCACCCAGTTCCATATCGTAAACCTACGTGACCATTCCAATAACATAAACAACAAAATTAGTGAATATGAACGTACTCTAGCATTTCTTACTTACGTCCTTAAAATAATTTCTCTCACTCTTTCTGTGTGGTTTGCTGTCTTTGCTTGGCAGATCTCTGGCTTATGCGCCAATATCTGTCACTGACACTGGGAGAGCATGCAAAGGCTTCCATTAGAGTTAGTTCTACAAAGTTTTACAAAAACATCTGTGTTCAGGAGAAACTACACAGCAATGTGGTGGTTTGGGTGTCAGATGATTTAATAAACATAAATGTGGCTATTTTATATAATAAAACAATATATTAAGTAAGATATTTTGATAAACAAAGATGTTGAAAAATGAGATGAAATTTTCAATTCCATTCATGTCAGTCGGTATTGGACACCCCAGTAACCCTCAGGATTTCACTTAGATTACACCTTTCATAGACAGCACCAACAGTTAAAATTTTCAGCCAAACGACCTGCACATACAATAACCTCTAAAGACTTTACTTGAGCAGTATACTCAATGTTCTACTTAATTTACATATCTTATCTTCTCCAGTGTGTTTTCATGCTTTCTACTATCTGTATTCATTAAAGTACATTTGCCATCTGGCCTTGGTTACCTAAGCTGTACAAATCCTTTTGAAGCTGGTTATGTATCAAAGTGTGGCTGAGAAAAAAGGGGGAAAAAGCAGAACTACCTTTCCTTTATTACTGTAAGTAGCACAATCAGCCTTCTTTATTCTTTTGGCGGTCTCTTCATTATATTCAAACTGCAGCTTATCACTTGATAATTTATTCTCAGGTCGGTCATCAAGAATGTTATCTAAAAATTAATGGGATTTTAATAAACATAAAGCCAAAAAATTTCAACTGGAAATGTAATGTGAAATAATGGTAGTTGTGGATAGTGCTGTGAATTTTATTTGAATACCAGATGCCAGAATAATACATTTACTGGTCAAAGCATTCTCTTTTATTTTAGTAGTAACTTTCTACTTGAAAATTTTAATGCTGAGCTTTGGTTAATATATTGCACTTCTTTAAAGCCCATCCTTTTGTGCTCAGAAAATGCTTAAAACAAAATCATTTCATGGATCAATATCACTTCTTCAAGCTTGCCATGTGAAAACAATGAATACCCCAGAACAAGAAAGAATTGCTCACGTCCAAACACAATTAACCACACCAAACATGTACATATCTTTGTACAGAAAATTTTGCCTTTTCTCTCCTTACATTCACTGTGCACAAATACTTTTTATATCGATAGGAATTCCTCTTCAAAGCTGTGTGTTTATCAGAGAATATTACACCTTCTAATTGGTCTTTCTGGATCAAAATACTGTAACTGTCACAAAAGGAATGGTTTTATTTATTCCTGATATCCCTGATGCTTTGACCATACTCTTTCTTTGCATAACCAGTGTTGCACATGCAGTCTTCTAACATTTCCTGACCAGTTAACAATGCCATTTAAAAGTATCTGATTGTAGTTTTACTACAAGGTAGAAACCATATATCCACACGGTCATTTTTAACAGGCTGGTGATGCAGTGCTGATTTCATGCAGTTAAAATGCTCAACCAAATGGCCTTTACCTTCCTGGCTGTTAGGAGCAGGAGAAGCATTAAGGACATCTGCTACAGGGAAACGGAGTCAGAGAGGGAATAAGAGTAAAGGAAATTAAGATTTACAGCCAGAGAAATGAAAATTGTCAGTTGTAAAACTATTAGCCTTATGCAAACCTAATGTATCAGTGAGGAAAATAAAAACAAAAATCTTTTAGAAGGTTTGCAGATGATTATTTAGATTAGTTTTGCCAAAATATCAACATAAGTAAAAATCCCAGAGAATAACAGTTGTAATAAGGCAGTAAACCATGCCTCAGACTCCTTCATGTATTGTGAGGTGTGACTATCTCTTGTTAGCTTCAGATTTCTCAAATCTTCTCTTAACTAACATTACTTAAACATCACTTACTGCAGTTAGCTAGCAATATTTTCCTGGCAAACACGCTAACAGCAATCTGAGTTTTTCACAATTTTATCTATGCTTTCTCCACCCTGCTCCATACAAGCAGAATATTGAAGATAGCCAGCTAGGCCAGCTTTCTAGCAAAACACAACTGAAGGCAGCACCAGAACTAGCCTCCTAAATGTTCTATTAGCATGAATAATACTGCTGTCCTGCAAGCAGTAACAGTAAGATCCAGCACTCATTAATTTTTTTACTTTTTTTTTAAATCAGCACAGAAGGAAGTAATGCAAATAAGAGACCAACCAGAAAGAAGTCCTGGGCTGCAGGGTGTGCTTAAGCCTCACACCTTTCCTGAACATGACTTCTAGAATTTAAACAGGTACCCATTAGACTTAAGGGTTCAGTAACTGAATTGTTTTACAATTTAGCTAGGAGAACATGCTCAGCTGTATCAGACCAATAGTTCATCTTGCACAGTATTCCATTTCTGACAGTGGCAACAGGAGATGGTGCATAAAGAGAGCACTAGGCATGGTCCATTTCCCTTCAATCATCCCAGCATCCACAACTGCTGAATATTTGGAATGCTGGGCCAAACATTTTTAGCTATAACTTTTGACTGAAATGCTGTCCATGGTTTGTTCAATCCTTTTTTTGGAACTGATGATAGTTTTTGTCTTCACAATTTCCTGTGGCAGCAAATTCCCACTGTTTACTACCAGCTGTTTAGAAGAGTACATTCTTTTACCTGTTTTAGACTGATTTACTTGTTCTATTGAGAGCCTCCTAGACCTCAAAACAGTTCTGCACTCCCTTTTATCCACCAATTAATCATTTAGTAAACGTTCTTCAAATCAGCCCTAAGCCCTCTTCTCTACCAACTGACGAATTCCAGACTTTTCATACTCCTGCAGGGCCACTGCCCATTCCATTTACTTTCTTGGTTGCCCTTCTCTCTAACTTACTCCTTGAGATCTAGAGGTAAGAACTAGATGCAGAACTCAAGCTGTGACACAACAAGGTTTTATACAAAAGCAAAAAGATGCTTTGTTTTCAGTTCTGTTCCTGACGATCGACAATATTTTATAGGCTCTTTTGGCTGTCCCCATACACCTAGCTGAGGATTTCAGAATACTTAAAAAACTCTAACATCTCTGAAATGGTTACTGACAATGTAGAGCTTTGAATCACATAAGCAAGGCTTAGTTTTTTTTCCCTTATATTTATTACCTGGCGTTTATATACACTGAAGCACATCCATAAATTTTTGTCCCTTAATCAGTTTTGTGACCCATTTCTGGAGATATTTAACAAAGCTGGAGCACTTAACTACCCAAAGAGCTTGATAATGACTTCCATCCAGCTGTTGCTGTTGTCTCATCTTTGAAATGCACTGTGATCTACATTAATATAGTCTTGGTAAATTATCAAAGTAACAAAAAATAATGAATACTACAAAATAACAAAATGGAACTAAAACAGGTATTTCAGGGGTATCTGGGATTAGAGAGAGACAATGGGGGGTTCTGGAGAATCTGCATCTTGGATTAAGGTGCCTTAAGATACCATCTTAGATTAAGATCAGGCAGATGCAAGGACTAAGCCTGCTGTGAATCTTGAGCTTTCAGGTGTCTCAGCTCCTTAGAAAAGACAGCATAGGTGAACGTAGATAGAGTAAACTGTGAAGATAATAACTTTTTTTATAATTAATGACAATATATATAAAAAAACTAAAAATTAGTATATGTTGCACAGTTAAAACATCAAATGATTGAAGTTAACACTTAAGTCCTCTATACCACACTGAAGTGCCAATGAGGGCATTCAGTACATCTTCCTCTAACAAGGTAAGATCAACTTATCTATATCACTCCTGAACTAGAATAATATTTACATGTTTATTGCTACAGTTCCCTAACAACAGCACTGTAAGAAAGAAATATATATTCTTACCATCAGAGAGAGATTCATAGTCATAGTCATATTCATCCTCTTCATCTTCTTCCTCTTCATTGGTAGGTGTGAGGTTGCTAGCACCATTGCTAGCCTGTGCTTGCATATGCGCCAGCTGGTGAGCCTATCACAACAGAACCACTTATTAAATTACTAGAAAGTATTTTTAATAAGGGTTTTCTTTACTGATTGCATCTTATATGAAAGTACACAATAGAAATGCATTACTTCTAGTTACTATAGTTAAGTCTCACTGCTTACTATTCAGGAAGGACTATACCTTCTGTTTCAGTATATCCACTGGCGTTTGATGGGCTTTGAGCTTCTTGTTTTTAAGCAGGATTTTTCTTTTCAGTTGGCCAGGTGAAGGAAGCATGGGGTCATCAGAAAAGTCACTCTCAAATAAAAACTTGGTTACCAGCTTATCTCCAAATACATTCTGAAATATTGAGAATGAGATGTATTATGGAAGGGTCCCAAGACATGCCCTTAGATTAATTTACCACAATTTATGGCCCACCTTGAAAATTTCAGCCATCTTGCGCTGCTGAGGTAAGGAACAGTGGTTTTCTATGGATATGATAATTGGCATGTCAGAGGTGATAAATGCATTGCGATCAATAGCTTCAACTACCTCCTATGAGAAAGAAAGGTCATTGAAAGAACATGATTATTTTGCAGCATTCAGTTAGCTTACTTCAGTTGAAAGGCATCTGTTTTCCCTTCTAAGAAGAAATAATCCATACTTTGTTTCCATAATAAGCTCCTACAGATCAGTCTAGCATCTCCTTATAACGGAACTGATAACAGTTACTTATAGTTATGTTGACACACAAAAAAAACCTACAAAAATTACCATACTTCCGCCACAAAAACAAATTTAAAAAGCATAATGTTTACAATCATGGAATTCATGTCTGAAAGTAGTACATCATATTCTATTAGGATTTAGCCTATTCAGACTTGTATTTTTCTTGCCTTCTTAGAGAAGAAGTACAGATTTCTTTTTGTTTGTTTGTTTCTATATGTAACTATTAGCATACCTTAAAAGAAATCTTAGTAGTAAGAGTGTGCCCATGGTAAATGATAGGCATCCCATCATCGCCATCCCAGCAGTCTAATTCGACACTTCTACAGCCTTGTAGGAGAACCTGCAATGCAATTGAACAGTGTGAACATGTAAAGCCACAGCCTGATACCATCAAAGCAGAAGACAGACACTGCAGAGCTAAATGAAAGTGCAGTGATTCAGAAAAAGAGCTGGAATGAGCAGTCTCTGTAGACACAGCCCACAGAAGCTGCAGTCTCCAGCTAACGGCATTCCCTAGCAGGAAAACTAAGAGAGTACATATGTTCTTAGGGGAAGTACTATAAAGCTTGGAAATTCATGATGTTTTACAGAACACGTGGAGTCTGATTGCAGAAAATGGTTCTTAATGTACACCTCAGCGTCCTGAGAGAGAAAAACATTTCTGCATTTCCACCTGCAAAAGCAGTTGGAAAGTAACATGGCAATTTATTCCAGGATGTTAACATGACAGCTTATGGGTACAGCATTGCTGCTTTTGCTTTGGGATGTTTTGTTGTTGTTGTTGACAGTTTTTTAAATGGAAGATGGTCTGGAAATAATTTCTAGTGAAGAATTTCCACAAGGATAGTCAGAACGCAAATGTGCCTGGCCATCCTGTTTAGTGATAATAAGCTAATTTACTTACTTCTTTGATGAAGCTCTACTTCCTAGAAAGCCACGGAAGAAAGCAAAGAAGAATGATGGGAAAGATAACCTGAATTATCCATTGATGGTCCCATGCTTGTTATTGCTGTTGTTTATTTAGAACTGCCTACCACTGAGAAGTTCTTTATTACTATTAAATATTTTACTGCAAATGAAGATCTCTACAGTCAAAATAATTTCCAGCAAATACACTCATGAACAAAGAAAAAAATTACTTCTTCTATTCAGAAAAATTACTTCTGCTGTTAAGAATGTTTTGGGCAGTTGTGTGCGTGGCTGGCACCACCACTCATGCGAGAGCCAGGCACGCTGAGCCAGGACAGACTGCCCCATCCTCTGGGATAACTGCCTGGGGACAGGCAGAGGCTTTCCTGCATCACACTTATTTTAGAGCCAGCTGAGCTCTGTCTCACTGCCAATATGTTCCCAACAAAATACTCACACCACTCCGTGCAGTGATATTATGGGAACCTGCTTTGCAACCACATTTTTCAACACCATCGCGTTATTCAGGCTTTCCTAACACAGCTTCACCCCTCTATCTAAATCACCAAGCAAAGCAGCACATGGGACACGAGATGAGCCCTTCCCAATAGTGAGTCACCAACATCTAGAGTAACGCCAGCACTACTCACAGGAAATGTGGTGCCTTCTCTAGTGTTTGCTAAATACACAGACACACCAATATATAGATATGCACACAAACAAACACAGAACTAAATGCCTGAAGGAGAAATTGCTTTTTTCCTTGCATAATGTCTAAAAAACTCTAGAATATTCCTAGAAGTAATGTAATGTTTTTAGATGTTATAGTTCCATTTGAAATTAGTCTTTGCAGTGCAATGTACAATATTTGAATAGTGTTTTTGACATCTGAATGAACTATAATATTAGATCAGTCTTTCCTGTGGGAAAGTCTAATTTTAGTAGGTTGGGTCAGACCGACTGGTGTCTAGATGCTATGAATCTCAAACTGAGCCCTTTTTTTTTTTGCCTTAGAAAAGGCATTTGAGCACAACTGTGCTTACAGGCAGCTTTCCCACACATCATGTTTTCCAACTCTTTACAAGCAGGGTCTTAGAACATTTAGAGTTACAAAGCAAAAAGGTCATGTTCCTGCACTTGCTGGTTAAACAAACATGTTAACGTTGAAAACTACACAATGATCTAACCCTGTTTACCTGGCTGTAGAGCTCCACCGAGGATTCCCCTTTAAGTTGATGGCCAGTAAGATAGGTATTGTGTGAAGATTCAATGTAGTAATATGACAGGGGAAACTGCAAGTCCTCAGCATTCTCTTGTGACTCATCATTTTTGGAGGCAAAGTTGTCTTTATCCATCAAAAACCTAGAAGTGAGAAGATGTTGGGAAGTTTTACACTGCGCTGAGAATTTTGTGAATGTCAGGCACACATTAAAACACTGATGCCATATATATAAATTAACAATTACCTCGCAAATCCTTCGAAAGATAGTAGCCCCTGCTGGCACATATTGACACTGGGTTCGAACTTCTACAGGAAGGAAGAAATTTAAGAGACATATCAAAATGAATTTTAGAAATACTGCTTTTTTCGTACTTTCACAGTGTAGTTTGCACACTTAACTAACCAGTTACTCTATCTAAAACCAGTATTTTTGTGTCTATAGTAGTTAGGTGTCTGGAATACCCATGCTTGTTTTAAAATCAGTAAACAAGCAAATTAAGCTATTAATTGCAGAACCACAGAATCATTCAGGTTGGAAGGGATGTTGGAAGGTCACCTGATCCAATCACCCATTCAAAGCACAGTCAGCCCTTAAGCTGAAATTAGAGAGGATCTATAATCATGTATCCTCTTCCTATCTATGCTGTTCAAACACAACACACCACCATGTTGAACTGGAGTCTTTTGGTGTGCTACCTCAATGTTTCTTTAGGACTTCTGTCTTTTAGACATTGCAAATCTATGTTACATATTAATACTTCAAATATTCAACTTCTAACCTTAGTTAACTACTGAGTGGGGGTTTGGTTTTGGACTGTCTTCATTACACATTTGGAGGAATTTCAAATTTTCTATGTGATTTTCCCACTTTCTATGTAATGCTCTATGTATAGAAGGGAGTAAGATGTCTATATTTGCTTCTGCTCTGAGAGCATGAAGGATTTAATTAAGTGCTATTTTCTGTTTTGTTTTGCTTGCTTCTTAACAATAAAATAAAAATATGTAGAAACAATGTTTTTTTTAAGTTCCAAGTTAGAGTTTATCAAAGGTGATCTCAGACAAGAAGAAAACAATGAACAATCAAGAACACTTTTCCCAAGTGTTATGTCCCTTCCCAGGTAACGTATATATAGCAAAAAAAAAGAACTCCTGTTTATTTGCATCATTTCTTTTCTTTTTAAGGGCGTGCATATATGGATACCTGCACAACTTTATAGCTTGCAATAAAGATAATATTAAACTTTAGAACTGTCAAGTGGAAACAAGAACTGCAAAGTAAAATACCCCTTGTCTTTAAACAATACTGCTGGGCACACTTACAGGGAAAATGGAAGTAACAAGACTCCTAGTAAAAGGGATTGCAAGATGTTTGTGTTACAGACCTGGATAATGCTGAGGATTTCATCATAGGTGCAGTGTTCTCCTTGGCAGTTCACAAGGAAGTCATTCAGCTGATGGATGCCCACACCAAATATCCCCAGTGATGTGCTTTCCACTCCAGTACCATTAGTTACAATGCTGGCAGCAGCAATAGCATCAGATATTTGCCTCTGGTTATCTGACAACTGCTGCCTACTCTTAATGAACAAACCAAGATCTGAAACATTCCTAGTCAACAAATCTATTAAAAATAAACAAACAAACAAATATCAGATAAATAAATATGCATATTAGATATATTGTATAGAATGGAATTTAACATAATATTTCATTGTAAAAATACCTGGATATCTTATCGAACATTTTAGCCCTAACATCGTAAATGTGAACAGAACCATCTTGTTTCTATCCACGCATAGGAGAAAAAGTGTTAACTATGTATGTAAAGCAGTGGGAGTGGACTACTGTAAGCAATTAATTATTACACACAAAATCCTGCAGTGTCGAACATGGATCCAAAGTCTCTTTCACCGTTACCCAGGACCCTCCTGCTTCCTCTCACAATCACATACAGCCTTGAAGCCTTTCTTTTGCAGTGTGCAATCCCATAGCCTGCCTGCAGACCTTATCTCCTTCCAGTTCCACGTGCTAGTGGTGCTGTACCCTCCCCACAGGCTGCTTGGCAGAAATACTGCTTCCTTTAAATGAGAACAAAGCTCCAAACTTAGATGATGGCAACTGGGGAATGTAAAGAGGGACAAAGGTTTCCTTTCCCCTTGTCCCAGATAAAACAGATCTACTAGGAAACCAGACAGATAAGAAAAAAAACAACCAGATGAAACACAGGGCACAACCCTCTTTCTGATTCCTAGGTTAGCTCATTCTATTAGCCCTATGGCAGATTCCAGAGCTCCTGCAACCAGATACTTCCTGTGTCAGGTCCAGCCTCTCAGCAAGAAGCTTTCTGCCTCTGCTATACAAGTTAGTTACAAATCAATCTGGTTAACAAAAAACAGGAGTACTTTTCTTCCTTTCTGAACAAAGAACCTGTCTTACATCCAGCTAACCAGGTGTTACTGGAGGCATGCAACTATCCTGTGTTTGAACTTAGAATCAATTGCCCTTTACAAAATTGAATGAGAGAGTTTTTCTTGAGGCCAATAACTGAAGCTGTTCAGTAGTCTACCAGTTTTCTTCTTCAACAAACCTAAATCAGGTTGGAATCCAATGCTGTTTTCATCAATCTTCAAATTAGTATAAAGTGGAGTAGGGTCTAAACCGGATCGATTGCAAGGCACAGCATAGACATCGAAAAGGTCTTTAAGGTCTTTGCGGCTACGGACACTGTAAAAGACATGAAAAGTCTGATTTTTGCTCTTTTATAAACTTGGATGAAAGAGATCAATACAGAATATCAATATATTTCACCTGAAAGATTTGAAGAGCTCCACAAATTCCACAAAAGTCATGTTACTATCAGAAACCATGAAGTTCTGGAACCCCTTCATTCCTCCTTTAACACGGCCATGCCAGCTACTGCTGCTCCACGTGCTAAATCAGAAAGAGACTGCTGTAATTTGGTTGTATTATGCATATTGAAATACAGTGCATTACTGCATTAACAGCAAATAAAGCTGAATGTAACAAGATTAATAATGACAATTATACTTTATTGTTTCTCACAAGACAACTGCAAACGTTACCAGAAAGATTAAAGTATATTTAATACACTTCTAAGTGCAAAAGGGTCTGATGCAAATGGCAGAAATGAATGCATTCTCATTTTTTTCTTTCCAAAAAAGTGTATTCTTGTACCACAAACTTTAAAAAACATGTCCTGCTGCTTATGAGCTTCACTGAAGATTTGCTAAGTGAAATATAAGAAGGATATAGAATTCCTTATAGCTATCAAAATAAAACAGTAATATTACAAATGGATACACAATAAAAACAAAAGCTTTCCTCACACACCTGGGGTTTCTCCTGTCCGGGAGAATTAAAGGCGTAGATCTAAAAAAGTATAACCCTTCCCCTGGCACTCAAGCCTCCTCATTTCCCAGTCACATGGACTTTCCACATACTTTCCAAAAACAGTCGAGATGATCCTCAGATACCTCAAAGACGGGCCAAGCTATAGTCCTCTTCTTCTTTTAGGCTTAGGCAGTAGCCCCTGGAGGCCATTTCCTTTTAATGATTTCCTCCTTTCAGCTTCTTGGACTGAAGGAAGGAAAGCAAACTGGCATTTCTTGAGTGCAAAGGGAGAAAATAATCACAGAAACAACTAGCTGTTTGGTGTTCATCATTTTAGTTAACTTCGGTGATAACAAGCCAATTTCTTTATACCTTCAATTGTTAACTGAAGTTGTGCAAGCGAACAAAGTTATGAAGCAGAGTAACGAATTTCCAAAAGCTGCATCCTGAAGTCTTCAGGCTACTACAGCACTAGCACTAGTAACTGTAGTTTTTCCCCAGCTTGAACTATTCCTTGAGCAGTATGAACAAGTCCTAAGTGAATTTCAAGTACTAATTTGTAAGGGTATCAGCCAGATGGGCCGAGTTCCGGAGCTCCTTCCTACGCCTAAACCCCAGTGAGCACACCTGCATGACTGGGCTCCACCATCATCCTTCAAAGGGAGGCACCAAAACAGTCAGAATTGTCTAGTTCAAAGCAGAACTCCAGAAATTGCAGTATTTGTTTAAAAACACAAGACTAGGTGACCACATGTCAGCTTTTATTGCTCCATAATGTACAAATCCACAAATACATTAATCTAGGAATCCTGACATCAGGTTCAGTACAAACAGTTCCAACAGCTGTGATGGAAAAACAGAACCAGCTTGTTGTCCAATGTCCCTAAAGACATTTTGCAGTCCCTGGAAATTAGTGCTACAAGCAGACTTCACATAAATACACTAGATCAGATTCCTCAATTCACTCCTGGCCTGGGATGGATGCATGCAATTCAAAACAGCATGTGATTTTAAGTATTAAAAAATACCATCTACTTTGGTTGATAACGTTCAATTTGTTTGACATCACTATGGCAAGTACTGACATACTGCATATAACTTTGGGGCTAAAATAATTCCTAACATTTTTATCAGACAAGAAAAATAAACCATGATGAGGAAAGTCTCTTGACTCCTACAGATTGGAATGGCAGAGTACTGAAGGGAAAACCAGCAGTATATAAGAAAGCTCACCATTTCTCCAGAATTGATCCCTAAATACCATCTTCCACAGTAATTCCACATAAGATGATTGTTAAAAAAAAAAAAAAAGCCAACCAAACAAGACAAGCCCACTACCACCAACCATCAATACTGTGTAATTAGGAGCTGTCTAAATTATACCTGTATACAGATAATGAGAGCACACTTTACCTCCTCTTCACAAATAAGCCCCCATCTCTTATTTTTCATATTCTGCTATATGATTCCCAGCGGTATTACCACGCTTTCCCCTGTTTCCAACCTTACGGGCAGCACTAGACTTCCAAAGAACTTTGGAATTTGCTGCATGCACATCCACTTCAAAACAATGACAGAAGACAGCTGCAGGCTCCCTCTACATGGAAATCATCTGTACATCTGGATTGTATAAGGATTTATTTTCAATTTAAGTTGTTAGTAAGAAGGTAAGAAATATCAAGACTGTGAACTATATCTATAAAAATACAGTTCTTTGTTCTCTACCTGCAGGTACTATTATTTAAAGTGTACAAAAACAGCCAGCTCCTTCTCATTTTAAATTGCTATCAATATTCTGTTTTTTCCATTCGATTTTATTCAGAGCTTCACACGTAGCAGAGACACGGACCTAAGTGATTGGTTAGGGAAGGCTATTTTTAATGTATATACTGTACAAAGAGAAAAAGAGAGAAAGAATCAGAATCTTCCATGCTCTCCCCTTTGTAGCTCTGTACTGCACCTTTAATCATTTGTTAGCAGGTAAGACTTCTGTGCTGCAAAGGCTTCTGTGGAGCCTGGCAGAACCCTCTCCAGAATCCTCCTGCAAGTTCTAGCGTGGAGGGTCCTATCACGTTGGGGAGAGCTCTTTCAGGAGACACTGGGGAGTCCCCAAACAACTATGCCAGGGAAAACTCGTCATAGCTCAGGGAGGCCCAGAGTGCTAAGCTGTACAGAAACCCAAAACTGAGAGGATTTAAAGGAACATTAGCTGTCCTTCCCCTAGGAATGTAAGCTTTCAGCTGAGCCTTCTAATCTAATTTGCAGAACAACGGCACAAAGAGCATAAAGCACATTTGCAAAACAGAGAAGCATTCTTCAGAGGTGGCAATGCAGTATTTCTTCAATTTAATGTAAAAGCAAATTGCTCCAATCCTTGAAAAGCAAACAAGCAAACAGAACAACAACAATCAAAAGCCCCATAAATGTCCCACGGAAATAAATCCAAGTCTGGAATGTTCACCTCATAGTTGTGTACCCAGTGAAGAACAAGAAGTGAAGAACACAGGAAAGTCTCAGAAAGTAATGTTACATGGAGCAGCAGCCAGCCACAGATGCCCACAGGTGGCTCTCCTACTCACTTTCATTGCTAAATCTAACCATTGAAATGTAAAAAATCCCTATGAAATAAACAAAATAAACTGTTACACAAGACATGTCTCTTCAAAATAATGTTCTGCCAGCAGCAGTAATGTCTTCCATTGTTCACCACTGCTTTCCCGGAAATCCCAACATTCGTACTCACATCCACACTACAGCCTTCATTATGTTAAAAGATACTGGAAGGTCTCTGTTGACACTGTCTTCCTGTATATCACCAGGTACCATCCACAACTCTAGTACATTATCCTTGTTGTATTATTACTACTATTACTACTACTATTATTACTATTTATAGAATTACTACATTACTGAATTATGTCATTGCACACTCACAGCATGACCTTTTGTGCTGCGTAAGTGATAGAAAAGTGATGAATGTTAAAGGAGAAGACAGAGAGCTGTAAGGAATGAAGATTTTAAAACTGTTCCTCCAATTGCCTGAGAAAGTACTGCAGTCTTCACTAGAAACATCAGCAAAGTTAACGCTCCCTCAGGTAGAAATGACTTACTGGGTTTCTTTATACAGAAGATATCTGTAACTATGTTTTGGAGACAATCTGGAGAAAGAATTAAACTTGCTGAGTTTTGAGATGCATTCCAATCTTCTTCTGTAATTGACTTACTAACTTGAAGCATGCTGGCTCGCAGACTCTCTACAACGCTGTCCATAGATTGATGGTATTTCAGCTTAAATGTCCTGTGCTGTGCTGTGCTACAGTGAGTTTCAGATGTCTATCAAAAGACTAATAGGCTTTCTGGCACCGATTTTGTCAGACTTCACCAGTTTGGCAAGAAAAACGACTGTAACTAAATAATAGTTACTTTTTTCTTTTTAAATCAAAGCACTGATTTCATCCTTACCTTGACTGACTCTTGCTTGAAGGCATTACAGGAGAGGACACTGGTCGGGCTGGTGAGGAGGTGGCAGCTCCTAAATTAGGAGGTCCAGATGCTGTCAGAGAGTGAGCTCTTCTTGATGACAGGGTGTTAGATGGAGAAGCATTAATAATAATATTTTGATCTACAGAGGAAACAAAAGTTTGCAGCACTATTACAGCCTCTGTCCCAATAAAAATGTTTTCATCCAAGAGCCCTATACCATAATTCATTAATGCTCAGTAAAACACTGCAGGGATTGTAGATTTGTCCTAAGACAGACAAAAAGATACATTCTGAACAAGGTTCATACGTGCTTTTAGTCTGACTAGAAAGGCAGTGCTACTGAATATAATGAAAGAACAACTGTGAACCGAAAAATAAGTAAGTTTTAAAACTTCACAGCATTTGGAGCTTCAACTGTAAAAGTACTTTCCTACCACGAACATATATGCATTCAACACTGTAAAAAACATCTGTTTAAAGACTTTTTTGCAAAACCGTGAGAGACTCTTGAATACCGAAGCTATGTATCTACCTGATTCTTCTTGTTCATCAATATCTTGAGGATCTGAACCACTTCTGTTACGATACTCCTTGCAGCTTTTTGCCTTCCGAGTTGCCATTTCATCATCAGTGGCCTCTCCACTTTCACCCTAGAAATGAGCACCATAATAAACATTCCAAAACTACTGCTTTTTCATTCTTTATCAGTGCAATCTGTAACAAACCCATGAGATAGATCAGCTATTCCTTACAAAATAATTTTTGTAAGGCCAGTAACTGTGCTGTCAGTGAAACTATCAAAGTAGAAAAAAGACAACTTAAATATGATGAAGGATACACAATGACTGGGAGATCATCATCAGAGGTTACCTCAGTTTGATATCACACAGAAGATGACAGAGATTGCACCCCTTTATGTTGGTCAAGGTAGTTTTACACTATTCCACTGGGACACAGGAGATCTAAAGAGGATGGATCTTGTCATCTGGATCTCCCCTACCTGCCCAGCACACCATGTGGACAGCATTGAGCTGCTAGTCCCTGCATTATTCCCTTCCCTAGCTATTGCTGAAAGTACTTGAGTCCAGAAAAAGAAAGGACAGTGTTCCTATCAGCCATGTAAGATTATCTGACCCCATGATAATGTGAAGCAGAAGATTTGTGGTGACATTTTCAGCTACATGAAAACAAGAAGGAGCAAAGAAACTGACTACAGCCTACAGACATCACCCTTATGGTTACTATTTTTGTTCTTAAGAATATTTTACCTCTATACTGAAGTAGCACCTGAAGTTCTTAGTAAGAGTCTGTCCCTTTCTGCTAGCACTCACATGTCCTTAGAAATGAAACTCAAGCATGAGAAAAAAAACAACCAAATTAATGGAAAACAACAAGCCAAAACATACCAAACCCACAATAAACTGTTTTGAAGTTCTTATCTAACTTTCTTCTGATTCAGAGTATGGCTAGCTACAGAGCAAATGCAGGAAGGAAACAAGTCAGCCAGATAAGTAACAAAATACACGAATACCCTCATAAGCACTTTCTTCTTTTTCTTAGCTGCACTGATTCCCAGAGTGTTGTTTCTCTGCACACTAGGTTTCTCAGTGCTTTTGGTCAGAGTTCCTGTGCTTGTGTTTCTTGCGCTCCATCGTCTGCCTCCAAACAATTCAACAGCCTGAGCCAAGGTTGGGCCTTCAAACCTTCCATCCTCCTACAAAAATGCTCAGCATTAACAAAACAAGAAGAATAACTGCCAAAGAACAGACACATTTTCTTAAGGTATAATAAAGACATCTGTAAGGAACCAATGAAAGGCAAAATATCAAGAGCACGCAATTTTTAATTACTGCATGAACACAACAGGGCAATTTTCTTCACCATCTCATATTTTTGGCCCCAAACCTCAGCACTCATTTTTTTGTGCTCCATTTTCATGTACACTCATAGCTTTCTCTTTAACAAAATATTTATTCCAAAACTCCAAATATATGAAGAACTTAACAATAAAAAAGATTTTACTTAAATGCATCAACAATATGCACCACTTGATGAGATGTTATGTGGAAAACCAGATCATTTTCACTCAAACCATGTTACTAAGTTGGAGGTCTGGCATTCAAATTTATCTCAGTTTACTTATAATAGAAAATAATTGCAGGACAATACGTTGCTGACATCTTTGAACTTTTCTCATACAAAATCACAGCATCTTTTACCTGGTAAAGGCTGACATACTGTTTCCGTAGCCACTGTAATCTTTGATCAGGGAATCTCCTCATTTTTCTTACAGCTTTAGTCAATTCCAGCAGTCCATCATAGAGCATTCTGGCAGTATATTTTGGAGCAACAAAGTGCAGCAACTTATTATCAGTAGTCTGAAGTCCATAAAGTAGTGTTATACCATTTTCTTCAAGGGACATATTACAAAGTTTATTCTGAACACACACAGTGTGCATATCAATGCCAGAGTGTCCCATATACACAGCCTTGGCTGAAAACAAATCCAGAAAACCTTCCACCAGTCCATTTAGTCCAGTATTGCCAAGGAACTGGTATTTACCAAGCTCAGCAGTATTACCCAGCACGCTCAGCTTTGCCTTAGCATTTGCTGGGCAAACTGTTGTGGGTTTTGTCCAAGTTAAAGTACTATTGTCAGGCTGAAGCTGAAGGAAGCAACGTGCTGAAAGATGTGTCTCCTGGTCATAATGGATGACAGTCGCCCCTTGCAGCATAAACTGGTGGACATCAGCTCTGATGGACAACACATACCAGGGAATGAGTTCTATCCCATGGCAGAAAGCCTTTTGTTGCTCTTCTGTTGAACTTGTGTCCCAATCCTTCAGCTGCTCAAATATATCACTTTCAGAATCTGAAAGATCTCCAATTATAAATCTGTATGTGAACAAAGATGAGGGATTTACATTTAGTTTCATACACTTAGTTTCATACATTTAGTTTTTACAGTATTACAATTTAAGTTATTGCAATTTGGAATTAATAGACGTTGCTACAATTAATTACAACTCCTGTAACAATATAATTGTGTTTTCTTTGAATTTTCCAAGGATTATATTCATTATCATAGGATCGATCATAGAATGGCTTGGAATGGAAGGGACCTTATAAACAACTTCATTTTGGATCTTAAAAGTCAAGCGATTCCAGTTTCTAAGCCCATAGCACAATAACACTCCAATGGAAATACCAAATATTGTATGTGGAAGCTGGTAACAATATCTAGTGGATTGAAGACAGGACATTCAATCCCTCCTCTACTATTGATTTTATGTATAGACCTGTTTCTGCTTAACACTTGTAAAATAGGGCTTAAAATACATGCATTTCTCATAAGAATGCAGTACGAATGTTGACAGCTACTTCCTACTAGCTCAGCAGAACATGATTGACACTATGACTTGTTGCAAGTCATGTACCTGTCTCACTGAGATGAACCCCATATGGAACATTCAGGTCTTCCTCAAAATTTACTATCCCTGGAATAGTAATTCATTTAATTTTTTCCTTATTCCAGACATCAATTCTAATGGTGTTGCTGAGGAGATGGACAAACCACGACAGAGTAATTATATCAGCCTTAATTATAAGTGCATTTCCTTAAGAAATCTGCCTTAAAATAAAGGTCATGCCATATACCTAAGCTGGCATAAACTGGTGTTAAAATTGCTGAGTCTTGCCACACTACATACACTAAAGGATTCACCTGGATTATACAAGTTTCAGATTTTCAAATTAAAACAACCACTAAAATGTTTCTCTTCCTCACGCCTTCAAAATAACCAAACAAGTCTTGAGAAAAATCCTAGAAAATGTATTTGGAGACTAGATAGGCAAGGCTGGAGGAGTCTGTTATAGAGGAGACAGTTCGGGCCTTATTTTACATGTGACGGCACTGGCATGCTGTAGATAAAAATGTACAAGCAACAGGTAAGCCAAGCACATGCACACAGTTGTATCCAGAAACAGGCTCTGGCACTAGCTGGCAAAAGCGACATAGCCATCAATTATTGGGAACAAACTTACAGAACTTGGTTTGAAACAGAAGCTTTCTTTACACGTACTGCACTAAGATGCAAAAAAATGAGAAGAAAGGATACAGGAAAAATTAAAACAGACTGCAATTTTAAAGGAGGAAATAGAAAGGAAAAAAAACGTGAGGTTTTTCCCTATTATTCATTTTGAAGTTATTTACTGTAATTAAGAAAGCTTGAAGGGGAAGAGGAGATCAGGTCAACAACGTTAAGACAAAGTTTAGAGAATCTTAATGGGTCGTTTGATTAACATTTCTATAAAGATAATATTTCAAAATTTATTTTCTTTCTACCAGCTTCTTTGAGAACTGTCGAAGAAGACTAACAGAACTTTAATTTTGGTATTTACTTGGTATATTCAGTACCTTAGGGTGATTAGACATCACTGACTGTACAGTGACACTCAGTTTATTTGGGAAAGTAACAGTGGTACTCAGTGCCCACTGATTTTATAAGATGCCCTTTATTTTCTCCAAATCAAACAAACATATCCAGCCCTGCTTATGTTTCACAATATTTATTCAAATCAGCAAAAGCAAACTAATTACAAAATTTTGACTACATAATTCTGCATAACAAATATGGTTTACAACTCAAAAGAAAGGCTTTCAGTTATTTACAGCATTAAAAATGAATCGAATATTGCACCCTCCATACAACAGGGACAGCAGCACAGACCCTTCTGCCACTCTGCAGCAATTTTTTTCTGTGTCTTAGCCAGCTCTCAATGTCCAGCAAAGAGATAGCAGGATAATGAGGAACTGGGGTAAATTAACACTTTCACAGGTACTTTTCTGCAAGTCACTGGAACGTTAAAATTAGCATTTTACTGCACCAGAACTACAGACACCAATGATCGGACGCCTGAATCAGGAAACACAATTTTATTTACTTATCTGCAGTTTTGTTCATTTCAACATGAAATATTCATTTCAAGGTAATGTTAAACTTTTTTGCATTTAATTCCTACTTTAATTAGAGTGGAACTCAGTAGTTACATTTAAACATAAAGCATAAATAACTACTACAAAAATGGATTTCATAAACACATAACAAAGAGAACTCAATTTTCCCCATATTGTTCTTTTACACTTAAATTCTGCTTTGTATATCCAAGTGAAAGGTTGATTTCACTAGCTCATTCTTTCTTTGAATGGAGAGCTGCAACTATATTAATTAAGAAAAACAATTCCTAGAAGAAAATGTTTAAACTGAAATAAGTCAAGAGATAACAGAAATGTACAGAAAAGAGGGACTGCCTTTCCTGGCATAATCTACTGTGCCACTGCCCAGAAGGAAGTAAAGCCAGATGTGAATAATTGTATTAGAAACCATTCTTGGAGGAAATAATTATTATTTATTTGAAATGAGATTTACAATTGCATGTTAATTAAATAAATGCATTTAAAACAGGAAGAGGGTAGCTCCTTCTGAGGCAGTCGCTTATTAGATTCTGTGTGTAATAGCCGAAATAGGTTGGATACTTCTGAACATACGGATATTTCTGATAGACATTATCAATATAATAACTCAAGTAGGGACATAAGCATGTTTTTTATGTAATCCCGGTTGCATCATTTTATATGATGGGATAAGGGGAAATGGTTTCAAACTAAAAGAGAGGAGATTTATATTGACATAAGGAATAAGTCTTTTACAGTAAGTGTGGTGAGGCACTGGTACAGGTTGCCCAGAGAGGTGGTGGATGCCCCAACCCTGGAGACATCCAAGGTCAGGCTGGCCATGGCTCTGAGCACCTGATGGAGCTGTAGGTATCCCTGTTCATTGCAGGGGAGTTGGACTACATGGCCTTTTATGGTCTCTTCCAACTGACATGATTCTATGATTCTATATCATTTCACCTCTGAACAGCACAGTTCTGTTTGATGCTTCTCTAACAATTACCACATTTGAAGCCGACACACCAACATCTAATTGGGCTGCAATTTCACTAAAACAACACTCGAGGAGAAGTGATGTCTTAAAGTTTTCATTTAGTATATTTTTTTGCTGCTGAATAGTAAAGACTATATTGGGTATTCAGTCAAAACTGGAGTTTTTGAACACAGATCTTTCATGGGGCACAATCAAGTAAACATCTAGGCAAAATAGAAGGACTAAATCAAGTTGAAAATTCACAATGTGAAATGACTTACAAATGTCTTCTGGACGTAATTTAAAAGCCTCAAGTGAACATGTCCTTAAAAGAAGTGGTCTTATGAACAATAATAAATAACCTTTATTTTGGAAAGGGCATGACACTACCCTGGTGTGCAGAATATAATGTTCTGAGCTCTGATAACAGATATGTCCTGGTGCTATTCCTGGCACCACAGATCAAAATTGTAATCATAACTGTGGATTTTTAAAGCTCTGTGTGTAAGATGAAAAGGATTTACCCTTATCATGAGAGGAAGTAATTACATCATGAGTGAAAATATAACTATACAGAGAGTTCTCATGCATTTGGGTATCAAATACTTAGCATAATTCCAGGGGGAAAAAGTTTTGAATTGGAAGACAATGAATGAAAGAGAAGAGGTTAAAAGTTGTCTCTGATTCTGTAAGTGAGCTTTGGTAAAAGGAAACGAAACATTAAAAATGTGAAATATACAGATGAAAATAGAAAATAAAACATGAGACCTACTGGTAACGGTTTCTGTCCTTCAAGGAGTTTTTCCTTGAATTGCTTCCTTCACTGACATTATCTTCACCCTCTTCAGATTCCAAACTGCGATTACAGCTCCGAATTGTTTGAAATATACTGTTTGCTGTGGATTCTTTTTCTGGATTATTTAAACCATCTTGGCCTACTCGTTGCAAGAAATTATCTTGTCCACTGTAATCTGAAACAAACTGAAGACATCTAATAGATTAATATTGTAACAACAGGAGCAATGGGACACTGTCATTTACTTCTTGTTGGAGAAATTCTTACAAGAATTAAGAATACTTAGCATATATGTTTCCCATTAGCTTCTAATGGGATTTTGTACCTAAACAGACCAAATTACTGCATAAATCAAGTAACACAAATTACAGTAAGTCCTGTAGACTTTTTATAAGTCTTGGTTTTCATGAAACAGGGACAAATTTTCAAAACAAAGTGAAAAAAAAAGAAAGGAATTGTTTTATTTCATAAAGGAAAAGCTTGATGCATGCATCTTCTGAGTTCAGCATTTAAGGAATTGAAAACCTTCCAGTTCCCAATAAGCTATGCAGAAGATCAGAAAATTTAACACAAGATAGCTGCATCTTTAAGTATTTGCATACGTCCTTTACCAAAGTAAAAGCTTGTTGGTTTGGTATAGACAACAATTGCTCAGTACTCCTATACTGAACTACTTATTAATAACAAAATCTGTGTTACTACAGTTACTACAGGAATTGAATTGAGGTTCATGTAACTGAACTATGGATAATAGTCTGGTTTATAGAACTCTAATTAGATGAAGCTTTCATATAAAATAATAGATGATAAAATAATGCACTGGATGGCTAAGAACACAACTTCTTAGAACAGCAATCCTATTTACCTCTAATGTCTCATCCTGGGAATTATACTGTGGGCAGAGTCTGATGAGGCTTGATGCTCCATCCAAAATTTCACAAAGCTCTTTTAAAAATACACCACAGAAAGGAACTACTTTACAGCCCGGAATATTCAGTGCCCGGTTGACCACTTTCCTGTACTCAGATGAGGACTCATGCTGTGCCATAGCATCTTTCAGACTTCGCATGGTTTCAATATCAGACTGGTCCATAAATTGCCACATTTTTAAAACTTTTCTTGACCTAGTGAAAAAAGAGACCACAACAATTATTAAAAAAAAAAAAATTAAACCAATGTACACTGCAGTCCAAGACCTACAGCATGTACATAATAGTGGAAATTATTATCATTACTCAGAAATGAATGAATCACAGTCAGCTCATTATTTTTATGAAAACTCTGGCTGGCAGACTGTTTCTCCTCTTTGAATAACCAAATACCAAAAGTAAGAAGGACAAACAAGCAGTATGATTTACATGAGACTGGAGTAACATTTGGAGTCTTAATAAAAGCTCAGGTACACAAGTAAGACAAGCAGGCTTTCCAACACTTTCATTTTGCCGCTGCCTTAAAGTTAAAAGGGCATAGGAAGAAATAAGAAAAGAAATGGTGTGAAGATAAACCAGATGGTTTATTACAAATTCCTTTGGCTGTATTATGAGTAAACGATCCATATAGTTAGCAAAAGAAAAGAAAAGAAAAAAAAAACAACAAAAGAAATGAACAATTTGAAATATTTTACACTCATTTATTCCCATTATACTCTAAGTCTGACATGGAAATAAATAAGGCAAGGCCATTTTCCACCAGTGCCATGCTGCAGACCAAGCTTTGATTTCAAACAGAAATGATTCCTGGTGAGAAGGACATCTGGCATTGCCAGATTGGCCATTGCCATGGCCATTCACCCTCTGAGCTGCATGTCTGTGCAAGGGCATGGCCTTTCTACCCACCCCGCCTTCAGACACACCAAAAGTGGTGCAGAATCACTATCAGCTCAACATCCTTACCCCCCACTTTGTGTCCCTGTCCTGGGCTCACTGCTAATTGGGTACCAGTCTTTACTCTTTGCCTTCCCTTCAGCTGTGCAGAAGCATTACAGATAAAATTAAGGCCTTTATTTGTTCTGCGTTTTCCCTCACAACTTACACGGCTAGGGGATGTACATGGATGCATTCTGCTGAAAAGCACTCCCTTTGTCTACAAGCATTTCATATGTGTTTTATCTATCAAAAATGTAAATAATTAGTTCAGTGAGAATCCTTGCTAAACCACAAAGAGCAACACATGAAAGCTTTGCTACACCAACACAAAATACAAGGAAGGTCGGAGCTAAGTGATGGGAAATCTGATCTTAACTCTTCCTTCTCCAGACTAATTTGCTCCTCTCTGAAATGCTGTGTCAAGGCAGCACATCACCACATCTATCATTCCACAGGAAAGCCAGCAACAAAAGGGCTTTAACCCCACACTGTTTTCCTCCTGGAGACACTACAGGACTGTCTATAGAAGATAATTACAGCACAAGATCCCAGCATCAGTCAGTGTAAATAAATTTGAGGGTTTTAACAAGACAGTTCTAGCTGTTTGTTGTTTGAGTGTGAGTTTTGTCTGTTTTCTTTTACAGTTTCAGTCTGACTCTATCAGAATGCTACCATGATTATGTTTCACTTGTCTTCTGGACACTCCAACTCCCAAGTTATATTTTAGTTTTTAGACAAAGCATAACTGCTTTGCCATCTTTCTTTACATTTTAAAAATCTTGCTTAAAATGTATGCTTTCTAATGTAAAAAATGAAAATGCTAATGAAGAAAATGGTATTTGGCATGTTCAATTTTTTCAAAAAGGGATTCTTAGCAAGTAAGAGGGCAAGATGATGTGATTTAGCCACAGATTTCTGTTTATTCTGTTGTTCTCCAGAGACATCTGCTTAACAGAAGCTGCAGTGTAATCTATCACTGACAAGTCATTTACAAAAAGAGTTGCCCATACCTTAGTCCTGCCAAAAATTCCATTACAGCATTGTAGTTGCCCATATTCCAGCAGCATTTTGCCACATGTACTAAATATGAGAAGACTTCTCGTTTCTCCTCCATAGAACCTGCAGTCAGGATCAGCCAGGTCACCCATGAGCTCACCTTGTAAAATAAGACATACAATACAGTCAGCCAAAGCAATGTCGCTTGGAGCATCCGTGCACGTTTGATTTTCTTGTTTTCCTCCTGTGATGAGGGTACCAGTGAAGACACCACGCACGCACTTGTGGCCCAATCCCATGAACACACCTCACACACAGACATACATTCCAACAGTTAAATCTTAACTACTCTCATCATACTTATTTAAATAAACAGTTGCTGCATGGCAATATAAGATATTATGAATATGCATTCAGGCCACAGAAGAAAACAGGGAGCTTAAGTTAGTGATGATTTCTAATGCTGTCAGAGATCTGCAGTGCAAATTCTCACCAGCACAGCTTACAGATCTCAGCTTCACACTGGATACCTCTTGTTCTTACAACATGAATAGTGAATTTTGATAAATTGTCTTTTTTGTTTTCATGCACTGGAAAGATTATAAACGAAGTTAAAAAATAAAAAATCCACCCTTATCGAGTGTGACCACAATACCAGTCTCTGCTCAGTGATTATTTTGTGCCAGAATCAGGAATTAACTTAGTGTAAAATTCTATTTGTATTTAAAAAAAAAAAGTCAAACCTTCCTTTTACTAGTGAGCAGATTTTCCTTCTAGCTTATGTTCCCACAATACCTATAAAAGGTAGCTATATTTCAGATGGAAACCTAACTCAAATCAACTGTTCCTTTTCACAGTACCATTCCCCAGGGCTTAATTTTTGTCATTCTGTAAACAATTGGAAAGCAATAAATGCGGTTTGTTCATCACTGAGTTCCATTCTTTGGACTTGAAGGATTCAAATTGTTTACAGGCAACACTGGTGTGAGGAGCAGCTTATAAAAACCAGAAAAATTTAGTCATCATGGGCCAAAGATTGATTTATTTTAAAATCCAAGTGTAAGAAATAAAATGAAAACTTGTTAGTACAAATTAAAAAAAACCCAAAAATATAAAGGTCTTCCATTTATACAATGGTCTCAGCCTCTCACTCCTGAGGGAGAACAGCCAAAGAATATGAGAAATGTAAGTTGCTCATTTATCTTCCTGACACCCAAAACAACTGAGAACAACAAATGGGAAATGTGCAAATGAGAAAACAAGCCACAGCTCCAATACATGCAATGCACATAGCTGGAAAAAAGAATCAAAATTTTAAGACTGAATTCCTGAAGAAATGAGGGTATAAAATCATTCTTTCTCTCCTCCCTTAAGGACATCCTCAGGAGTGTGCAGCACAGGGTAACGGGATGCAAGGCTCAGGGGACAACAGAGTCGTCCTGCAACAGTGTTGTATGTGCCTTAACCCTCACCAAACAATGTGGTTATGGAAGGTAAGAACTGGAAGAAATTTGCTCCTTGTCCAGCAATAATCAAAAGAAAAGACTTAGGAGCAGATACCCAGTAGAGAGCTTTCAACATGGGCAGAACAAACAGGAGAGATCCACGTTGTACATGTGGACGCACTGAAGGACCTTTCTCAGCCGCAGCCTTTATGCAGGCTGTTGCTGCAGAGGCCGCAACACAAAGAAATAACACAGCTGCGCACTCAAATTTCACTGAAATTTTATCTGTGGCACTCAGCTGCTGATTCCTAAAATGTAAAACTAAATCAGCTGAGAAGTATATAACTAAAGAGCATCAAGGTATGGAAGAATACAGAAAACAGAATTGTATGGCACAGAGGTCAGATGAGGGCATGTACAGAATTAAATGCAAGTAAGTAAATGCAAAAAAAAACAACCCAGAAATTATGAAACAAAACAGTTAAATACGTGATTCAAGGTTGGCATAGACTTATTTGTGTATGCTGGAATAAAATTACATATTGGTTTTGGATATTATTCTCATTTCCAGAAATGGCTCTGTTAGAGAATACAAATGCTAAACATGCAATAACACACACAAAAAGATTAATAACATTTGTTTGGTATGAAATACCAAATGTGGTAATGACAGATTGATATGTGTTTAAATATTTTAAAAAATAATACAATTTTAAGCAGATCTGTTTTAATCTAAGGTAGTCAACACACAATAGTCAGGAGAGAACAGTATCACAGCTGATAAAGAACGTCTAAAAAGGCATTTGAACATAGACTCCCTAACAAGAAACCTTGAAACTAGGACATTTACTTGCTGAAAATTCATTTAATGCAGAGTTTAGGACTGCTATAAACAGTTATGATGAACTTTTACAAACACTCTGTAAAAGCAAACACAAATGATGGAGGGGTTAGCATGAACAAGCCTTTGCGGCAAAATAAGGGTGCAAAAGGCAGTAAGTAGCCTGCCTTGAAGTTTATGCTGACTGCTTCTGCGGGACAAGAACAGACTCACAGGAACAGCAGAAAAGATTTAGAAAGTCTTTCACTAAAGAAGAAGGAAAAATAAAGTGTCTGAGTGTCTATACAACAAAACAGGATGGGCGAAGGAAGATACAATGGACTGGGCAGAAACAAGCCACAGAACAAAGCACCTGAAGACCGAACTCACTGCTGACAAACAGCGAACACGCCTGCCTCAGAAACTTCAGTACATTCGTATTTGCTGGAGATTAGAAGACTGTGAGGCTTCAGTCAGACACAGATAACAGAAAATTTCATTCATGTGCTTTTATGTATTGATGACTTTAGGAGTGAAACAGAGTTGTCCCTCTGCATACGCTACAGGCTGCTTCTCTTTTCCACGTGGCTCTTATATCTTATTTAGTAATAGCCAGGAGTATACATTGATTTTTCCGCTGGTTCTGAATAGCAGCAACTCTCCATAAAGTTTTTCTATGAACTACTCAGACTGTCACTCGATTCATCTGAGTACACCATATACATCCCAGAAACAGGGATTATGGGTTTCTCAAAAACCAGAATAGTCTAGTACTCCAAAATGAATTTCTTGGAAGGTTTCATCACTTTAAGATTAGTACAGAGACCATTAAAAGGCAACAGCACTGTCAGAGAGGAGGCAGCAGAGGAAAGGAGCTGTGAACAAAGGCCATCTCATTTCATTCACTGAAGTTTTTCTTGAGCACTGTGCCTAGTACCTGCACCAGCTTTCCTACTCCTTGTTTTTTTTGGTGAGGATTGCTAGAAAACAAAGAGAATTCAGTCAGGGGCTTTTGGGTGCATTTTCCCCAAATTAAATCTGGTCCTGGAGCCCAGCTAGGAAGCAAACACATAATTAATATGCAGAACAATCAGTTATCCTTTTAAAAAGTCAGAGGGGACTTTTGTCATAAAAATGTTGCAGTTGGAAGATGTGGCTGAATCAGCAGCTTTGAAGGAGCACGGAACTGAAGCCGAACTACAGCTGTCTGAGGTTCCTTCCCAGCTCTGAACTCCCAAAGATTTCATTCTGCCCAGGCAGAACTGATGGATCAAAAAATGTTATCCTGAAGACCAATATTCTAAAGCTTTTACGTAAATGCACACTGAAATAATTCGGGTGTGGCATTAATTTTGAACAATTATTCATAATGGCCATAGCTAAAATGAACCACGTACAACCAACACAGAAATGCACGTAAGTTGAAAGGACTGCAATCTTTAGGAAATATCACATACAGTAGCTTACAGGAAACCTCAGTATATTAAAGTATATATTAACTGAAGAACACTAAAACATACAGAGATTTAACAATTCTCAATAAACATACTTTTGAATGTACTAATTTGCTGAGAATTGCACGAGCAGTCAGGAGTACATGCTCACAGGTTCGCCTCTATAGGAACCTCTGACATTCTCCAACAACTGTACAGCTGCCCACAGTACCCAACAATGCATATAATACACTTTTGTTGCCTGGGAAGCATAATGCTTCCTCCGCACAGATGCCCGCAGCCTGGTTAGCAGGATGTGCCTGCTGCACAAGGCTCTGCAGCTCAGCAATGCGCGGACAAAGCAGCTCTGGGACCAGAGGCAGGACGCGCTGGCCAGAAGGGTGTTCAGTAGCAGCCTTGCCAGAAGGATCAAAATGCATTGCGAGTATTCCTCAGAATTACAATAACACTTTCTGGACCAAGTTTTTGTGTTAGATATCCCATTAAGATCAGATCACAATCTACATCTTAAAGATGATTTCCTTAGTATATTTTTTTCACATTCTACTTACATAGTTCTGTTTCTGCAACTCACTGTGAACTCCCTTTAGAACACAAATCATCACAACAAACCTATAATTAGATGAGTCTAAAAAGTATGAGAAAATGTATCCTGGCTTCATTGCTATAATCCACACAATAGCAAGACACACTGAACATCATAAACTGAAACACAAAGTACTCAAGCTGATAATAAAATCCATCTTTTCATTCAGGTGGATATAAATCAGGGTTTTTCAGGATTACTGAAAAACATCAACATTTAGGTGTAAAAAAAGAAATCGCGTCCAATAGATACCTAGTGAAAATTTAAATATTTTCTTGTCATCTGTTACAGACAAAGCACCCTAACATCACACTACATTTCAGTTTCTAAAAAAGCCCCAGCTGGAAATTTTCAGGGGTACAAATTTGAGTCTGAGTGCAACAGGACCTGAATCAGACATCTGGGCAATGCAAACTGAAGCTGAGCAACAATCTCAGGCACAGTAATACGTAATGACATATACAGATCTAGTTTTGTTTTGTTTTGTTTTTAATTGCATTTTTTTAACAGCTCCTGCTACTTTAAATACAATATAATCTACTCAATAGACTATTTTTAGGTTTTTGGACTTATCCTACTTTGATCAAATTTTCAAATAATCTTGAGTAAAAAATTAATACTGCATTTTGGAAAAGCATACTTATAATTCACTATTAATCTTCAAATACACTGTGAATATTTTTAAGCCCGTGTCTGACTCATTCAACATTTCAGGCTACTTAACTTGGAAATTTTCACAACGGTAGCAATAATAGATCTTCATTTACAACAGAGAAACTCGATGCGTTCAGGACATTACATTCCCAAAAGGCTCCAGAAATTTCTCTTCTGATTTTCAAAATTCTCATTTCACTTGGTTTTTTTTTTAAAGGCTACAAAATTGTCAGGGAAGTTCTTGTAACTGAATTGTCAGAATGAATAGGCAGAATACATTTTATAACCTTACAGCATTTTAATATTTAAAAATAAAATAAACCCTCCCATAGCCTTTAAATGGGGGAAATCTATACCACACATTCAAAAAATAGCATAACCCAGTGTGTTTGATAATCTAATCACTGATCTATCACTGACTTAAAGTCATGTCTATACACAGGCCAATATCTCCCATTTTGACAAGAGTGGGATATGGCTTATCAATGATGTTTAGTTGCTCTTAATAACACAATAGGAAGGACTTTGTGATCGGACATAAAAGAGACATCTGTGATGGACTCAACATCTGTTGGCATGTGATTCTTAATGTCCTGTGAGTCACTGTTTGTTCTAGGAGAATCCTGCTTCATGCAGCACAGAGGATGGAATAGTACTCACTGCATGTTGAATTAATAACTGCATCTCAAAATTTGAGGTGGATTTGCTTTACTTCCTTTCTTTTAGTCTTCTAATACTAAAGATCAACATAAATCACATACACATGTGTGTATATACATACACACACACATATATAGATATACATAATTCTGTACTACTATTTATACACCTGCTTGAGATATTCCATGAATTTTGGAATGGGAACTGATTTATCTCTTATCTTCCTTCTGATTAGCTTTTATACAAATGTAAATGAGGGAGGGAAGAGGGAACTGTTAACAATCCCCACCTACGAAGCCCAGTGCTCTCCTTTCTAACGCTTTACACTCATTTCCCAACTCTTACGTTTTTGCAGCAATTCCCATGCTACATGGAAGGAACAACGTCTTCTATTCTTATATTTTAGCAACTTCTTAATACTCAAGAGACGGAGCTTTCAGAGGCACAACTAGCAAATAGAGCTGTCTGCCTGAGGTTTAATGCATACCATCGCTACCAAGCCAAAAAGATTACAGTACAGACCTTCTCTAACACCAAACGTGAAAATTAAACATGACCACCTTTGTAACTTATTCAACTGCTATCTGCTCTGGAGCAAGAAAGACAGTAATTTTAATACTGGCAAAACAAGGAGATTCATGAGAAGTTTCTCTCTGTGAAGTCTCCGAATACAAAACAAGAAGCTGATTTTACAGCTATCCACAGGAAAAGCATTGCAATCTGTATTTCATTTAACCAAGCTATTGTGTTTTTAATGATTTGGGAACTGAATGGGGAAACTTGAGTAAAACCTGCAAAGCATGAAAAAAACACATAAAACAATAAATAAATAAACAAAATCATGCTAAATATCTGATGACGGTTAATGGCAAGAGGGAAAAGCATGCCTTATCTTGTTTAAAAACATAACTCTTACTATATCAGAGTACACTGATTTCTCTTTAAAAGAAAAAATCCTCCACCTTTCATGACCCTACAAAGTCTTCCCACAAAGTAAAACTCTTTCTGGAGAAAGTTATTCTTAAAAATCTACGGAGAAGATTCATGCTTATGAGGCTTTTAGAAACACTACTGGAATGCACTTAGCACTGATCAGCTGGCAGCCATGAGTTCCATCAGTTCCTTTGTCTCACAGTCTGCTCACACACCCATCAGTGCATACTGATGGATGTAAGGATCACAGCATAGAACACAGCACTGTTTTATTTTAAACAGGTTTTGGTAAAGGTTCTTTATTAAATTTTTGGGCTTCGGTATAGCATGCAATGCTGTTCTCTGATGCACTTTTAAAATCTGAGTATTTAAAATTGCATATCCTACGAACAGATGGTTCACTTTAGGTGCTGAAGTGAAATTACATAACTTTACAAAGAGCATTTACCATTTTAAATCTGATTGAACAGTATTCCAAACAAGGACTGGAAACAGTTTGATATTTGTACAAACATAATCTTTTTAAAAGTATTATGCAAACCCATTTAGGCACTGCAAAGAAATGCTGAACTAAGAGACAGAGCATAATATTTATTTATATTCCATAATTTCAGTAAAATGATATGCCTCTGCTTTGCTAGTAAGGGTTTAGAATCGTCTTTTAAATGACAATGAAGAAAACTTAAAATTCAACCCATTAAAAATGAGACTGTCATTATCATTTATTTTGTCAAATAGCCAGATATTTTATTACGTTCACTGAACACAGGAGTGTCTTAGTTTGCAAACATAGGCTTACAGCATGAAAACTGAAATTGTGTTTCTGTGGTTGCTTTGCTGGAGGGAGGCAGAAGAGCAGCTGGGAGTAAAAACCATAAATGTGCAACAGACCAGGAGGGTAAGGATATTAAATAAAACAACCAACACGTGCCCAGGAGGAGTGTGGGATATGATCAAGGTAAATCCTGAGTAACAATGTAAGGACCATAAGGCTCATGGGATAAAGAATACATAGCAGGGCACAGGAATCAAAAGAACTAAATGCAGCAGAGAAAGACATACCAGGCAACAAGATAGAAAATAAAGTATCCATCTCATTACAGTTCTCTGGGTCTTAAAACTCACTTAGCTACCATTCCCCTCATCTCTTTCTAGCTACCAACACTCTGCTAACTGCAGAATGTCCTTAATAGTTTCATCACACAGCTTTTATATATCCATGGAAATTAAACTTCTGATAGTCATTTAAAAAATCTGAAAATTGATCAGCAGTACTTAACACTGAAGGGGTGTTCTCTGAGCTCATATTATAGCATCTTTAAAAACCATTAATCCTTGAAAGCTCCCTTACAGATCTGGAGATAAGCAACTGATGCACTCAGATCCACATTTTTCTCTCACACATACTTTTCAGCCATTTCCATGCCCTTTAGGGCACCCTCCCCCCTCCTCCTCTCCTTGCCGTCTGGCATATCCTCTTCATTTGTCTCTAATTCTTTTAAATGCATGCCTATGTTTACTGAAAGGCCAGGCTTTGTAACACAATAGACAGATAACAGAGAGCGTGGTTCTCTACCGGAGTAAAAAAGTATATCACTACTATTGTTAGTCTTAGAGAATCCAACAGCCTCAACATACAATAGCTTTGTAAAGCTACCCATTACTGTTAGTTCTAGTGCCCAATTTTCCTACCAAACATTAAGTAAAAACCAAAGTCACTTCCGTATTTCCAGTCCCTCTTTTAAATGTCTTCTGAAATATTACAAAGAATTTTTGTTATGTTTGCTACACAGTATGGAAAGATTATGATAGCTGAGATCACAACGATTACAACCTGCCATCCCAGAAAACCAGAATGACCACTGGAAAGCATAATGAAAGCCAAAGAACATATCTCAAGTCTAAAAGAGCATCAGTTACACTTTTTCCTAATAGTTATTTAACTTGTCTTTGGGCTTTGTGTATTTGTTAAGTCTGATCTGAACTTCAGAATTAAGGAATGACTGAGAAAAGGCATCTTTTTAATCTCAGTGTTACAATAGAACATTTCCAATAAGCAAATGTTCCGTTTCATCCACATTTAGCTATCCATGAATGTATTGCCTTAGAAGAGCTGCAGATGCAGGTCAGCACAACATAATTTTCCCTTTCTTTTTTTCTGTTTTTCTCAAAATCCAACAACATTCCTTGCCTGGTTTTCAGTGTTTGATGCCACATTATTGCATTACCACACCAAAGCAACTGATTGGATCTGTTCTGCACATGTGAGTTAGCACCTTGTTAATTGCAGAACACAAGGATGCTTTTTTCCTAAGCAGATAAACCTATTTATTTGCTCTTCTTTAACTGAAATATGTGCATGGCAAATGTATTATGAACATGGCCTCATTTCCTTTGGCTCTTCTCTCCTCCTCATTAAACATCATATTATTACATAGTAATATAGATTCATTCTGCAGTGTAGCATGTAATGATAGTGATTCTCTAATACTTTTCATCTGCATCTCTTTTCCTTCTGTGGTTATCCATTGTTTTTAACTTCTCCCTTTTCAAATATAGTGTAGCTTTTCACATGTTAAAAAGTCCTCTAATTCAGTCATTATTTTTAATTTAACTTTTACAACTATATCTTAAGCAGTAGTGACCAGTCTTTCTATAGCAGCATCACAGAAGGCATTTAAACTTCAGTGGGAATCTCTGACGTGAGTTATCACCTTCATATACCCCTTCTAGGGAAGTCTATATACCTATACACCTACATATCTAAACAATGCAAATTTTTAGTGTCAGAGCTAGATGTCATATTAACTTCAACACTTCTGGAAGCTTCATCAGAGATGGTAAATCCTGAAAACAAACTGCAACTTTAGCAGATTATAAGATTCTTTTTTCCTGTGAATATTTTATTACCCTGTGAAATACCCAACTTGAGAGCTGGAATGACCTCAAATTTTAAGAATATAGATGAAATGTAATCAGAAAATATGTTTGTCTTTGAAAGTGATTGTATTTTTGTGTTAATTTCACAGAACATTCACAAGTGATCTTTCTCCCAACATATTTTTGAAACAAGTCATTGAGTATTCAAGCTCCTTGTCATGGCAGCCACCTCAATTAACACATATGAAATAAACTGATATTTGGAAGCCCAGGACAAGATAAAACAAAAGGAAATATATAATGTTTGAATGTCCTCTAATAACTATGTCAAGTCTAAGCCGTAACCATGCTCTCTTAAGGGCAGTTTCTGTTTTCCAGCCTCAACAGTACAATATTTGCCAGCCACTGTGTGCTACTATTCATGGAGTGTTTGACAGCAGCTTTAATCTGTGCTATCCATCTTCAGTGTCTCTACACTACTTACTACTACAAGGTTTTCTCCTATCAGTCTTGATAGTGAAACACTGAAGTGGGCAAGAGCTCCAACAACTGTCTTCCTGCCTGTCTGGAGAAAAAAGACCCATACCTTTGGAAACTGTTCCTGGTGGATCATCAGTACTAATATGATAGGTGAATCACTTCAAATACTTTAAGTCAAAACACTCTACCCAGCAAATAAAGCAAAAGAAAATGTTCATTATAGTTAATGTCCAGTGTTAGACAGTGTGCCCACTCTTACAATTTTCCACAAATAAGAGCGGAATTGGAAAAATAACACCAGTTCTTTAGCATGCAGTTGTCTTTAAGTACAAATTTTACCTACTTGCAAGGGGCAACTGACTTCTGATTTTGTTCTCATAGACCATTTCCATGCCAAATGCTTAGGGCCAACCACCCACCACAAGCCCTTCCTCCTGTGTAAGTCTTTTTCCCATTCCTTCTAGACACTTCTGAGGTCTACATACTGTCATTTATGTCCAAAAAAAAAAAAAAAATTCAAGTTTATTGAAATACCACCCAGATAAGAGCCCGGAAGAATGAACAGCATACAGTAGTTGACTGCCTGACCTCTTCAGGGCTAATCAAAAATTAAAGCATGTTATTGAGGGCATTATCGAAATGCCTCTGAACACTGGCAGCCAGGGGACATCAAGTGCCTCTCTAGAAAGGTTGTTCCAGTGTTTGACTACTCTCATGGTAAAGAGACTTTTCCTAATGTTGCATCTGAGCGTCCCCTGGCACAGCTTTGTGCCACATCCTCACATTCTGTCACTGGTGACCAGGGAGGAGAGAAATGTACCTCCCTCTCTGCTTCCTCTAATTTACATTAAAACAACAGTTTTATAACACCAAAAATATTTAAAGTAGAAGAGAACCATGTGAAGTTTCCTCATACACGTTCTGCAGTCAATGGCAGTTTGCAGCTTCACTCATGAACAGGGCTTCTGGTGCTACTGGAATTTAAGCAGTAAACAATACTGGTAAAATTGACCTTACTAGGATCCCAACCAAAACTCATTTTTTAAATGGTTTTTCAATTATTTAGAATATTCATTACTTTTAATTATTAATTCATTATATAATAGTGCTCCAGTGCTCACTGAAAGCTTCCATACAAATGTCAGTGTTTGTTCTATTAAACAATAACAAAGTTCCTCCATATCACAAAACTGCAACTACTGAGTGCCATTCTAAAAGTGTAACAAGCATGTTCCTCATTAATGTATATCAGGAAAATTATTAAAAAGCATATTGCTATATGAAAAATCCTCTATAAGCTATAATTGCTCATCGAAAAGAACAATAGCATTAAATGATTTTTTCCCATTTTGTGTCAGAAGCCTGTCATCTCAAAATTCATTCTGGCTCCCACATTATAAATACACTTCAGTATTTCTATAGGCAATGCCAAAATAATCAGCAGGCACTCACTGACTTTTGCCAACAAAACCATGACTCTTTGCACAAGAATTTTCTTGCCATTTATAAACAAAGACATTTTCGAAGTCCATGCCTGTGATTGGCTGTGGCAACTGATACACTCCACCATAAGATAAAGCAGATAGAAAATACTGATTTATTACAAACAGTAAATATTTTACAATAACTCTATTTAAACATATAACATCTATGTTAAAAAAGGTTATTCCAGACTATTAAAATAATATATTGCACTAAATATCATGTGATCTATGCATCATATATTCAGGAATTCAATCAAATGCTGTGAAAAATTATCCTGCAAAATCAACAGACAAGTAATGCTAAGCTACAAAAATTGCAAACTCACATTAACTGATATTCAACATCTTACTAAGAGACAACTTTGAAGTTAAACCTCATTCTGATATGGAATAATCTCAGTCATTTCTGACAAAAATTTTTCAGCACCTATTTGCTCTCCAATCTTATTGACTGTTTCAGTGTTGGAAGACATGAAAGTCAATCTCCTACATGCAGAAATCTGCAAAACGTCCCAATCAACTTTTCTGGCACCGTGCCTCACCAGGCACACGGGAAATTGATCACTTCACCTTTCTCCTGCTGCCCTTACTATGGTGATCATGGTAAGAGAAATGTCACAGTGAGGAGGGCCAAAAAGGATTGGAAGGTTGACTTCTTCTCCGGCTATGTGCCAGATACAGTATTTTCTAAAATACAGCAACCACAGGCCAGATAATTTTTTTAGGCTTTGTCTGAAGACCAAATATTATAGTTGCAATTTTTATTTACATTCCTACAATAGAATTAAGTGACAGAAGACAACATATTAACAATATTGTAGTTCCTGTATCTCGGGAACATGCAAGAAGCAGGAACACTTTGAAATGCTAGATGTTCAGTCCATGATTCTTTGGTGTCGAGCAAACAGGAATTTCACGGGGTTAATACATCTTCTGCTCTATCTACTTAATTTTGTGCTATCTTCTTGATACTGCACAATTTTTATCTCTTATTTAAGAAGGATGCCCTGGATAAGAAACTAAAAAAGTAGAAGTCAAGGCTATCTTCATTTTACTCCACTTCTATGAATTTAAAAAGTTAATATTGTATGTGGTTCACACAACAAAAAGAAGGAAATTCCTCCATTTTTCTGCAGCTGAAACCTCTGAGACCTGAGGCTTTATTCAGTTTTTTGTTTGGGTTAGGTCAGATTTCTCTTTTTTGTGTGTGTGGTTTGTGGGTTTGTTTTTGTGTTTTGGGGTGCTTGGGTTGTTTTTATTTCCTTATTTCAGATTTCTATTAAGCTTATCAAGAGATCACCTTACTAAAAATAAGAAAAAAGAAAGAAGAGTTCTAGTAAACAGTTCAGGATTTGATTCCTGCAATGTGTCATGCCAAAGAACAACTCTTACATACTATCCTTGAAAACACACACAGTGATACCATAAATAAACAAACATTGCAGGTTAGCGTAGTTACATTATACAGAACACAGAAATTTGTAGTTTATAATACTTCTGTCCTGGCTCCTAAGATTGTGCTTAGTCTACAAAAACCCAAAACAAATAAATAAAACTGTAGCTCCTGAACAAAATAATAAACTGACTGAAAGTTAACCCCACACTATCAGAATATTCTCAGAAATACATGTCTGCAATTTTTTTCTTCTGTTTCCTTTGCAACATGCAACACAAGCTTAGGCTGCAGTTTTCCAGATTCACTGAGCAAATCAGTCACATAACTCCTATTAAATTAAGTGGAAATCAGTTGGCTAAACTCACTGATCTTCTTAATTTACATGTTAAAAAACTGTCTTTACAGCTGAACTCTTCTCCGAGGGAAAGAAAACAAAACAAAACAAACCAACACACAAAAATGACTAACCCACATATCAGGTAACAAAACTTACAAATAGTAATTTAAAGGTTTTGTCTTACCTCATTAAATCTTGTCACAAGATCTTCTACAGCATTACGTTCACCATTTGGGGAAGAAAGAATAGTGGCAGATATGGAAGCTTTAATACAAGGAAGCTTGCTTTGACACTCAGCATTACCCAAATCCCTGGTTAAGAAGCAGAGGTAGTCAATGGGTAAGACTTTCCGGTAGAGCTCCTGCTCCTGCTCAGTGAGAATGCTGGCAACCTCCTCTGGGAACTGAATGAGGTGCTGCAGTTCGATGAGCTCCTTGCTGATACCAGCCACATTGGAGGGAAGGCCACTGGAGCTGGCCATAGATGTACACGCTTGACGTTCTAAAACAAAACAAATAAAAAATTTATTAGGTTTCTCCTTTAACTCGTGGATTGAGCTCTGCAAAATTAAAACAACTTGTTCCTGTTGTCCCTGTAAACCGTTCATTCATTTACTCAGCAATGTAGTATTTTGAAAATGCTTTATATTTAAACAACCGAATACATTCTTTCCTTATACATCTATAAAACTACAGCCGGTAACGGGATCTTCGGAGATGGTCAAGCTACCTGCCAAAACGCACTTGCTTCTTGACTTACCCAAACACCTGCTGCAACCACCTGCAAGTCATGCCAAAAGGATCATCTTGACTCTATTTCACCTCCATGTCAGAGTCTGCAGTACAGACTAAACCAGCGGGAGTCTCTTGGCACAAGAGATAATGTATAATGATATAGCAAAACCCATGTGGTTAGTGCATTTCTTCATATTCCTCTTGCTGTAAGATACAACTCATCTGAACTCACTGCACTGCAAAAATAAATGTCTGAAGTTATAAAATATTTTTCATTCTTCTGGGAAAATGCATATATTTGGGAGTACGTGTGTTTTATCCATTATTACAAAAGATTCATGGTAGTTTTATGAAGTACTAACAGCAACGTCCCTAGAAAAATAAAACTTTTCCTAAGATGGAAGAAGCCAAGCTTTGTAAGACCATGTGGGAAGCCTGAAATATCAACACAATGATTCCAAAATAGTGAGTATGAGTCTTCTGACTAGATAAGTTTAGAATGGGTACTCTGAACAATAATTTTTCAAAAATTACTTAAATATATAAACAGTCATATTAGTATATTCTGTACTCGTCTTTCTTCCCAGGAAAAAAGTTTAGTTTTCAGTGTTGCTTCATAAAATACCTTTAGGGGTTTTTTGCTCACATAATGGATTATACACTCCCGATCTATTCTTTAACTCGACTTTTTTCCTATCAGTGCATTCTCATTTCACACATGGTGCACATCTCCTTTCCGTTCTCTAAATCAAAATGTTCACAATGACAGATTACAATTCATTCCCTTGTTATATTCTTTTTACAGAATATCAAAAGAGACAGAAAAATACCTTTTCTTAATATAGTTCACAAAAAGTTGAAAGATAACTTATACCAGACCAAATAAAGCCACTGGGCTAAACAGAATCTGTTGAGAAATTTTCAAGTACTTAAATGCTTCTGAAAGAGCCAAGGAGTAATTGTTTCTGTGCCTAGACTGGCAAGGAAAAAAGTAATGGACTTAATTTGCTCTAAGAAATATTCTGGTTAGACAGTGGGGAATAGACGCAACTGCAAGGACAGCGTAGATATCAAGAAATCTGTCACAAACTCCTGCAAGAAAGATCAAAGAAGACATTTAAGAACATCATGTTGACATGTTGATCCTGTTTTGGGCAGCAGTTGAAGCAATGTGAGCTCCTAGGCTTTCTTTCAGTCTTGCCTTTGGTTCTACATTAGGCTCCAGTTCTGCTCCAGTTTTGTTTTCCACTTCAATCTATGCAGAACAATTCTGACTGCTTTAGTAAGAAAAAGCTCTTGAAAGCTCATTTGGACTGTTTTTAACTTTATAACAGAACATAAGCATGTGTCAAAATAAAAACAATGCTTATTTGATATTATAGGAGTTGCATATTTGCACATATGGACTGAACTGTCATTGTCTCAAGTAGAAAAAAAAAAAAAGAAGAGGATAAGGAACTCACAGCAGAAAATCTCTTCCCATCCACTTGCCCCCAGAAGACTCCTTCCCAACGCCACACACCTCCCACACAGGATAAGCAGCCAGGCAGAGAGCAGAGAAGCACTGTTGTGTCAGCCCCTCCTGCGCCTCAAGTTACAACTGGCGTGTACAGGCTGAGCCTGTGTTGGCATTTTACTTTATATTAGTTATGTACTTTTGAAGGGAATCTAGCAAACATCCCCACTTACAGTGCCGCAGCGTACAGTCTTAAGAGCACAGAAACTGGATCGCTGTCAGATGAAACAACAGCCTTATGGCTGAAGAAGGCGCTCCCAGGGGGCAGCTAATATATCCCCACTGCCAACAAGCCCTCACCATCAGTGGCACCAGGTTCTGGAGAGGATCTGAGCTCAGCATGGGTAGGCTCTGTAGAACTGGACTTGGCTGCAGGAGATCACAAAGCACAAGAGGACAAAAACTTTCCATATTCACACTTGCAACAGAGCTACACTGCATACTGTCCCAGAACTGCAGCTTTGCTTAAACACCTCAAACAGCTGGCAAAGCCTGACAATGCATTTGCATTGCTGATGGTGCTAATGCACACCACCATGCCTAGGCATAGCCCTCCTCAGCACCTCCTGTTACTGCCTCCCACATCTAAGAACAAGGCCCTAAACAGTGAAGGGACCAGATGCAAGAGGACTTATCCATAGTGTATTCCTGGACTCCCAGAAACTGCTGGAAATGTATCATCTGAATTTCATTTTACTCACTGCCCACTGATCAATTTTCAACACATTTTCAATGAAACTGTCTGAGGGACAGCAACATGCTCCATTGCAATGTCTTCGAAAGTCAGCTTCATTTTAACAGAAAAACCAAGCTCTCAGAAGGAAAATCTTTTCATGGAAGCTAAGATGACTGAAGTCATAGGCTAAACAAGATCAACCGCTATTACTGCTGCATTTGGATAAATAAATAAAACTCTTCCTGTTTCAAAAACTGAATTGCAGACTAGTATTTCAAAGTCTTTGTTAAACTGAAAGAACTAAAAAAGTATTCTCTCTTTAATTTAAGGGCCCGAGAAAGAGGCTGCTGCAGCAGGGCGCCGCTAATATCCGAGGAGAGGAGCACAGCCAAGCAGAACTGTAAAAGCTCATACCTCATGGCTCAAGTGTGGATATAAATACTGAACAAGTGGAAATATAACTTATTTCTGTGGAATATTTTTACACCTATAAATATATCCATAATTCACATCTTTGCACGCATTGACTGTTGATATACGTCACCTCTCCAGAGTCTGATCTTTCCCCGTTCCAGTCTCCTGCGTTCTGTCACAGAAAATCCAGGATCCCCACTCAGCTTCAGCATCCTCCCACCCATGATTTACACCCCGCACAAAAGTCTCCTCCTACACTCTCTCTCTCCGTACTAATCTAGTCCTTTTTTTTCCTGGACTATTTCTTTGTTTCTTTTTCCTGTCGACAACTTTTATCATTTTTCATGCCAGGAACTGATCTGCATTGCTCTGCTTGCTAGTTTCTGCTGTGAAACTCCCTATCACTCCCATCTACAAGCCCTCCAGCTTTCTGTTGTCGCTTTACATCCCTCAGGAAACAGATACTATCTGTGCTTCAAAGAAAGACCAGGTCTTCAGATTAATTTGCAGAAGGGAACCGCTTTCAGGCCAAAATCACAGGAGATTTTCTTCTTAGAGTTAAGGCAGGACACAATTCTCAGTAAAATTAGCAGATCAGCTGCCTCTGCAGCAAGTTGTGATATTCTTTGTGTGCTGCCATGTCAAGTTATAGCTAAAACTGCAGAAGAAAATGGGAAAGACCTTCACTACTCATTTGCAAGTTGTCTAATGCTGGAATTGACAGATTCATTTATCCTTTTGATAAACAATCTAAGCAGATAATCTTTTAAATAGCAACCATTGCTTCCACTAATCAAAACAAGATAACCTCTGGCAAGCATTAAAAGAGGACTCACAGGTTGACTTCAATTCCGATACGCATGGGAACAAAATGCCTTGTCATCTCTAACAAAAGAATAACCAATTTAAGAATAGGAGAAAAATACAGAATGTCTGCTTTAGGGAATTATCCAGCCTCAGCACATCAAAAACTCTTGAAAAAAAGCCATCTGAAGCCATTCATTTTGCTTTTTTTCAGAAAAAAACAAAACCTTTTTACAAGGTTTTAGTAAGGAGCTCTTGCATCAACAAATTAGCAGCAGATTAACTCAACTTTTATTAGTATAAACCTTAGAATTTCCACATTTCTTTAATATGTCTATGCTGAATAAACAAAGTTCAAGTATTTAAGTGTGTAAAAACTCTGTGTGTGTGTACATGAAAGTTTCAAGATAGTCTTGAAAGCCTGGATTTTTGCTGATGTTCTTTTCTTTATTGAACTCCATTATGCTTGTGTTTGGTAATGTGAGCATGAGACTGATTTGTGATTTTTTGAATACGAAAAACGGGGAGCTCACTTTAAAGAAAAATGCAAAGAAACTTTCATCAATAAAAACATTAAAAATTCTGCTGGAAGGCCAGTGTTAATTACTGTAATCTTTCCTATTTTTTTCCACATTTGTGTGTTCTACTAAACACAGTCCCTGTGAGACATGCAATGCTTCCTAGCAACAAAAGCAGAACGATCTGCTTATTTACCATATTACTCGTAAAGCTATAATTAAAAGGTGCTTCTTTATTAGATTTTATTCCATCATTCATACAGATGATTTACTAATACACAACATGTTATAACAGTTGAGCTGCTGCCATCAGTTTTCTCTAAGCAGAAATTCAGTACTGGCTTTCAGCAAATAAGTGGAATTCATAGAAAGAAAACAAATACTGCCCCGACTATAATCACACGAACATGAGAAGTGTTAATCCTGCTCAAAATTACAGCTGCCAACCATGCCATTTGTACTTTGATAAAATCACGCCACTTTCCATGTGAATTCTGACCAAGTAAGGACAGCGGCACAGAATTACTTTCATCCAAACTCAAGCACAATAACTCTTAAACTGATACTTGTAGGAATGTGCTATGCACCATTACAGTGAGCATACACCCAGCGAAAAGCCACTTTCTTCTTGAAATAACTACAATTTGAAAACAGCAAACTTGTCAATAAAATGAAAGGTGACTCTCGAAGAAGTCTGCTGATTTGACAAATGAGGTAGCAGGATTTGTCTTAGTTTTATTTCTAGGCTGCTATTCCTTCTGCACTTATTTTGAGAAGAAAAACAAAAAATATCCTCTACTATTGAAAATCAGTGTTTTGAAAATGATAGAAGTGAAAATTAGAGTCATTAAACAAGTGCTCTCTCTAGAAGGCTCCTGGGAAAACTAAGCACTCTAAAGCAGAAAACAGGTTTCAACAACCACAGGAGTAGAAGTAATTATTCAAGATATTATGACATCTTATTATTCAGTTGATAATAGACTGATAATAAACATTGTTTCCAGGAAATTATACTGCTGTGATTGAAATTACCCAAAATTCTTAGGGGATTATTTTTTTCAGTCATATTAAAAGGTAATGTGTACTATAAGTATCTATATCAGTAAAAAAAATTGTTTCCACTGTATCACTATCATGCAATAACTGGGTCTTGACAGAAGTGTTTTTATCAAACAATGCTAAAGACATCATCCCAACCGTTCCTCTGCAATATGCATTATGTTTACAATGAAGAAATGAAAAAGATACAAAGGTGAACAATTGTCAATATAGATAATATAGAAGAGTTCTGTTCAAAAATGAGCAAAAATACGGTAGAAACTTTCCCAGAACAGCAAACACTTAGATATGGAGTGACAGAAGCTTCAGATACAGATAATCAGAACTGAGACAGCATTATTTTCCAGTCCCTCAGCTGCGACCTATCTCAGTACTGTAACAACCGAACCAACCAGTTTTTTCATTTCCCGTTCCTCTTCTGTATAATTAAAAACATATCTTTATCTTTTAATGAACATGAATTCACTGCGATCAATTTCAAATGCAAATAACTCACTCCAGTATTGAAGGGCCAACATTAAACTCAGCAGGAAGGTTACCATAGAACAGGATCAAGAGCAAATTTAATTTCACTGCAGAAATAACTTCAACCAATGGATCCTATTTACTCTTTAAATTTACTAATGAGTCAAATAATCAAAGACCTACAAGTTCTCTCTCAATATCCCCAAACCAAGCAATATGAGTTACCTCCTAAAACTGTGCACACTGTAAGTTAATAGCAGGGAAGCTCTGGAACCACAGGGCACTCATGCTAAACAAAATGGGAGCTTAGTATGACCTGAGCATCAGTAAGCAGAAGATAACAGGGAGAAAAGGGAGATTCCCAGGTGATGATTTGAAAAAAAAAAAGATTTATTTAGCCAGGATCTGTAAGGAAAACAATCGGTTTTCAAAACAAGTAACATCACAGACATGCTCCGGATGCACTTTTTCGGGTTTGAAACAGAAACAGCAAACTTCACAGCGCATTTGTGAATACCTGCTCTGAGTTTCATTTGACTGTGGTAATAACAAGACAATGGAGAAGGGGATCTCCAGTGCTGCAGCCATGAGTTATCACAGCAGGCCAGATGAAAAGAACATTTGTTTCTACAGAACAATGGGAAACAGGTGGACATCACTTGGAGAAGTCAGAATTTTGGTGGAAATAGGTCTCTAAGGAACTGTAATGCATCTATATGTAGGTCACTCCGAAAGTAATGCCTCCTATTTATTTCTATGGAGACTACAACAAATATAAAGAGCACAAGAACACTGTTCTATACAGCAAATTCTCAGCTACAAAACACTATTTTTCAACACAGTCACCACCATTAGCTATGCATCTTCTCCAGCGATGAACCAGAGCCTGCATGCCAGTGGAGATGACCCACTGTTGTCACAGCTGAAATCCACTACTCACTGCCACACTGCTCACATCCGCTGTTTGGTCTCCATAAACATGCAGCAATCATCAGCGAACATCAGAGGTTGCCATTTCTTCCACATAGAGGAATTCAAAGACAAATCTTTGCTTCATATCCACTTCCATGACAGACACCATTGTGTCAGACTGCCCCTCTGCTGCCACATGGCAGCAACGTATAATGGAATATTGTTGGGAAGGTTCAACTTCTACTGCCATACCACCAACATCTACATCTGATGTTGAGGGCCAACATAATAAACTAGGAGGCATTAATTTCAGAGTAGCCTCTGTATTTCTATTCAGGCTGAGATTTTATCATTGAACACAGTTATGAAACCCCTGGAGAGGACTTGACAAAAGGCAGCAATCACAATGAGATATAAGTGAATTAAACTACAATTATATACCACAAAATCCTGATCTCAAGAACTGTGCAGCACAGTGGCTTTTACCAGAGACAAGTATATGCCTGTAACCCTGGCAGCAAATTACAAATGACTGCTTATTCCTAAAATCAGTTCTTGCTTTAGGAAACAGCAAAGGATTCTGTTTTGAAAAGCAGGCTGATCTGTGCTCTCTTACAGCAGTCAAACAAAAGCCCAGAGAAAAAGAACAACAACAACAAAAAAAGAGAAGTTGTGTATAGTTGGAGATACAACCTTCCTTCATCCATTCTGACTGAAAACCAATTTCACTAAACAAATAGCATACACAACAAGACTGCTAAGACATGTCTAAACCTTGGAAATAATAACTGGTTTTGGTTTTTTTTTTGTTTTGTTTTTACCACAAAGGGTGTCCATACACTGTCACAGGGCAAAACTTATACAAAGAAAAACAATTCAAATTTTAAAGTTGTTTAAAGATAACCAATATGAAGACTTTATTTATATATTAATGTTGAATTAATGGGCACATAAAAATTCTTAGGTTTTTCAGACATTCCTTCTGACAAGTATGAACTGAAAATCCATTTAAACACTGTGATTGGATTTAGATGATCCTCTGTGTAATCTAAATATATGCACATTGACATACTATACAGAAGGAATTTAAAGTGAAGTATCACCATGAGTTCAACTGAAACTGCCACATCTGTCTTCAGCATCCACAGTGTACAGCTACAAGGTGCCATGTGTAATTACATCTACACTGCTGCTCAGATAATGGCAGTGCAGTCCAGAGATTCACCACTCTGCTAGCCTGAGTCATTCACAGAAATATTTTTCAGTGTAGAAAAGATGGATTTGCCTGTTTATCTCTGAATTACCACATCCTGTCAACACGTTTAACCAAGCATTTCCAGCTCTGTGTGCTCTTTGGCTGGTACTGGTTACAGCTGCTAGAAACAATCACAGACCTGTCCATAAGAAATGCATGAGTTGGTTTTGCTTCTGGCTGTATTCTCACTGGCAGAAAAAAAAAAAGATGCGGATTGTAGCATTTAAATAGCAATTTTGATAATGCAAAAGCAGCAGCAGAGATTTCCTAATTGCCTTCCAGTTCAGGGCAACTAGCAAAGTGCTGGGACAGTGTCCTCCTGCAGACACATGGGGACAGCTAGCAATGCCTCCAGATTATCTGTAGAAGCATCAGTGTGATACTGTGTGTTAGACCAGGCAGCAAACATTTCTAGTGTGCCTGAAATAACAGGCTCTGAAGGTAGTGCCTAAACAAATAACCACCGAAACAAATGGCTACTTTAGCTACAAAGGGCACTTCCTCTTATGCAAGGTTTGGCTGGCACAAAAGCTTGTTCACAGACATTAAGGAGCGATGAATCAGCTCCACGTGTATTGCCAAAAGTCTGAAGAGATCCACCATTTGCACATTTATTCAGAAAGCAGTCTTATTGCTTCCAGTCTACATGCCTGGCAATGGGCCACCTGAGCCCTGCTATTCTGGGGGATCTTCACCTCCTGCGGCAGCTCATGAAACTTCATATATTCTGATTTCAGAGCAACTGCCAGAAGAAAGTTAATTACAAATTTGGTGGATCAATACTGAATGTGCAATCAGCTAGTTGAAAATTAGATCTCAAAAGCTACTTGATGCCAACATGGCATCTGTCTTTCTGTAGTGCACTGCACCTCACACTGCAACAGCAGATTTAAAAGTAACTTCTAGCCACCTTGGCAAGTGACATCGCTACCATGCAAAGATGTCAGATTTCACTACTTTGAAATAAAAAATCAACATTTTTAGAGATGCTTTAAGGACTAGTGGATGGATAAGACAAATTCCCTCCCCAGTTTAAGCGTAGAATTTTGACTAAATTTCAGGCCAGTAAACCTAGCAAGAATGCTAATATATTGACATATCCAACTTAAAAATGAATTTTTGCATGCTAGTTCTGGAATTTCATCTGTTTATGCAAAGGAGATAACATCCTGACAGCATATCAGAGAACAGCAAGGGGCAGAAAGCTTCAGGAACTGCTGACTGAATTGAAATTCTCAAAGACAGAAGAGGAACAAGATGCTCAAGGGGCAGGAGATTCCCAGTAGTTTCAGATGGTTCCTAACTTTCTCATTGCTTCATCACAGTGTGGAGAGGAAGGGGAGAGGGAGGGGAGAGGGAAAGGGAAAGGGAAGGAAAATCAAATACTCCTGCTTCAAAGAGGTATTCTTTTTAAATACATGAACTGAAATACATAATCCGTGCTCTCTGGGGCATTATTTGAATGCCAGCAACAACATAACACTATATCAATCACAGTGTCATGGATTACAAGAACAAGCAGTGTATACTGAAATAAAAATCCCTTTTTAGCTAAACATTAGTACGTCAATAAATAAACACTATGCAAATCTCACTTGAAACAATAAAAGGGATTTGTTAGTCGAAAGACTTTATGAACAAACAAATCTAAAATCTAGTTTGGATCAACAGTGGGATGGAAGAAGAACTTAGGTGATTTTTAACTTTCACGTGTTAAAGCCTAAGTCATTTCTTTATGTCAGTTGTTATTAAGAATTTTATGAGGGTTAACATCTAAATGCTTTCAAATTATACTAAAATTTCATCTACCATAACAACAGTTTATGATGAACACCTCCCTGATTATACTGAGGCAATATTTTGGTTGTCACTTTCTACCCAGCCTACCCAGGAGGACCATCTCTCCTCCCGAGTACTCTTCCAGCCCTAATCTCAATTTCTCTGTCTTCCATTTTAAAATCTCACGGTAGCTTATACTATTACTATATGAAATGGTGGTTGGATTGAAGCAATGGTGACCATTCAGTTGAACTCTTCCTATGGAGATACACAGAAATGTTAATCTTCTGGTAACCTGAGACAAGACTGCACTGTCAGACAATGACTATCTGTCACACTGTTCAATCTTGTTGCCTTAAATTATTCTGTAATAGCAGCTACTTTGAAGAATTTTTCCAGCAAATTCAGATGCTCCATGCCCAGATTATGGCTGCTAGGAAAGAAATTCTGCCAGTATGCTGCCAGGCTTGCTGTTGAACTGTTTCAGGTTTTTCCTTGTTTACCTGCAATGAAATCTCATCTAAGGAATCCTCTCCTCTGCCAGTCTTCTGGATGTGTTCAGCAATATTCTGCTTCCACATACACGTCATTAATCTTTCTTTTAAAGGCTGGCACATTAATAGTCTATCAGAATATTGAGCTTCTGGCAATATGGCAACACACTAACTAGCAGGACAACTCTGTATGCAGCATCTGTATTCAAAAGCTTCTAAAATACTGGATAGCAATACAGTGTACCACATGGAATGTTAAGTTCAAATGCTAAATAAACGTATATATAAATTACTAGATAAATTACAGCACCTAAAAAGAACAGTTGAAAGGGAAGATTTATGAGTTGGCTTTGGAGAAAAAGAAGTGTTCTAGAAAAAAAAAAGAAGTGTATGATTCCCATTGCAAAAAAACCAAGTTTCTGCTTGAGTTAAAGCAGAACCCAAGCTATAACATCATCCACAAAAATTGATACAAAATATTTCCAAAATCATAGCACAGTTTCTGTGCACTGACAGAACAAAATAAAACACATACATCTCTGAGTTAACTTTGTACAAGAGAAATATCTAATGGTTATACAGAGCATAAGAATTTCAGATCAGGTTCCAATATTTGAATATTTTGGTCAAGATGGATGAAAATTGAATTCATTTTACTTTTTTTTTTCTTTTTGCACACACAGATACAGTGGAAAAAAACCTCAGGTACCCATTTCAGCTGAAGCTTATGATCCTAATTTTCATATTTACCTCTTTCAAATTTTGAAGCCTATATGAAGAGTAGCTGCAGTAAGTCACAACACTCACAATGTAAATAACTGTAAAACGACAACAAGAGACATCTTGAATGTTTCAAAGCCTCATGCTAGGAACATTCCTTTCTAGTCTGGAGGTGCTGCATTTCCATGCTGACAACCTCTGCATTTAGTTAGTTGTCTGCTGCAGATTGCTCCTCAGCTGCACAGCTTCTAACAGCTAACATACACACAACCCCAAAATGTGGCCATGGCTTTAAGATCCTCAGAAATACATTTCACAACAAACATCATCCTTCCTACTTTGGTCTTACCTTGAAGGCCAGGCTACATGCAACAACAGACTCTTCAGAGACATGGGGGAAAGACAAGTATATCTTCCCACCTTGTCCAGCTACTCAAATAGCACAGAAAATAGGAAAGCCTAAGTTCAAGGAACTACTTCAATGAAAATTGCTTCACTCCGGAAAACAATCACTAAATATAGTCCTTTAAGATAAAAATGATACAAAAGCTCACTATGGCTTCAGTGTCACACTGACTGAAGCAAATAGCAAAACATCAGCAGTAAAAGATGAAGACTACATGCCAAACTGAGAAATTGATTTTAAGGACAATGATGTCAAGGAATAACATGAGAATTAAGTGTGATTTGATAAACATACAGTCTTAATGATTAATGGCTTTTTCCTTTTGAATCTTCATACAAACATAATCTGGTGCGTGACAGATGCTACCAAAGTTTCCACACAAACCAAAAGAGGCAAATCAGCTGCACAAGGTATTTCTGTTGTTATTCTTAGTGATCATTGGAATAAAATGAATTCAAGTCATGCCCAGTAAAAACAACACTTGATTAAATGTTCCCAATTTAAGCCCTGAAGTTTAGCAGTGAAAGAATTTTAAAGGAACGTAAAAAACTTGAAAAATGTTTGATCAATTCAGAGGTTTCATCACTCTGGCCTGCTCTCAGTATTTGCTCCAACAGATTCCGATAATGACATTAGTTTGAGATCTGTCCTCTATGTAATTATTTCACAGAGAAAGGAGAGAGAATAGAACCCCTAACAGAAAACACCACTGATACTCAGTTGTGCTCAAAGTATCTATGTGTAATTTGCTAAGAAACTACACTCATTCTTTATATATTACATTTTATCTTACACAAATTCATTTCATGATCCCTGTAACTGCAGAGAAAATGCTCCAACACACATCTTTGCCAATTAATTTTGGGAAGAATTCTGTTACTTATTCTACTGTGGGCTCTGAATGTTCCATGGTGATAACATTTTGTAAATGGGAGAATCATTGACATCCAACACTTTTACATTTCAAATGAAAATAAAATTCAGGAAATCTTTCTCAGTTTAAAATAATAGTAATAATAACTTCCATATAACAACCCCTAAGACATTAGACATGCCTAATAGAGAAGGTAGTATGATGTATTAAGGTATCAGTCAACAAAATGAAATAGAACATCACTAAACTATTGTGATAATAATTTTCTATTACTTAAGCCAGCAGTGGATAGCTAGTGGATAGGAAAAACCTACCAAAACAGTACAGTCTTTCAAAGTGCTGTTATAAAAAAGCATTTTTTATAACAGAATTTAGAAAGATTCTTAAAAAAAGGTTTGATAAGATTAGTGAATTATATGCTGCTATAAAGAAATATTTATTACAGTGCAGTAATTCCACCTCTGGGTTCAAAACTTGGTATATAAAGGAAAATCTGAAAGGACTCTCATACATGACTAAATGTATGAACCAAGGACACGTTTAAACAAGATACCAAAAAGTAGAGAAAAAATGATGAGCTGGAAATAAATGAATCGGTTTCACAACAGAATGAAGGGCCATTAGCACATAACAGCCATTTAGCACTGGCACTTCATTATTAAACAAATGGCACACAGGTGCCATTTCAAGAAATTCTAAGAGTATTCACAGGAATTGGTCAAAAAGAGAGGAGGTTGTTTTAGATGTGAAAATAAATACGCAGTTAGCAGACAGGAAAACCCCAAGAAACTTTCCTCTTCAGTAGTGACCCAATCAATACATAGCTGTATTTCTTTCTTGTACTTGGAGTTAAGCGTGATCTGTCTTCAAAGCTAGTATTAAAACAGGCACATCCATTAACTAGCGCAAAAGCAATTTGGATTATACAGGCACAGTCTCATTGAGTTAAGCATGCGTGATTTAAAGGAATATACTTGGAGACAGAATAAAAGGTATTTTGGCTTAAAAACATTTTAACAACTAATAAATGTCTTCAGTGTTTAGAGGCATAATGAAAACAATAAAAGAGGATATAAAATAAAGACAAACAACCAGAAACAGGTTTTACTCTTTCTTTGAGATACATGATATAATGGCCTAAGTTTTACAAGTACTTTTCTGATCTAAAAGTTGGTTACTTTACACATGCTTTAAAAGGAATTTTTTAAAATATAATGGTAACGTAACAGGTTTCTTTCATATGCATTCTGTACTACTGAAGATCCAAGCACGTGGAAACATACTGAGAGAGAGACCTGGAGAGCATCTCAGGTAACCTCCCACACAGCACATACAAAGGAGTCAGTGCAGGAGAACAGGCAGCTTTCCTAACGCATGGTTACTGTTTCCTTAGAGTCACTCAGTGTACCTTCTGTCTTCCTTCCCCCAAGCTCAATGGTGAATACATCCTATTTATTAAACTTAGATTCCTGTAAATTTACAAAGCATGTTAAATTAAGTGATGGTTTGGTGGCTTTTTTTTTTTGGTCATTTTTTTGTTTTGTTTAACATGTAGAGTTAAAATATACCCCAGGAACCCAGGCAGAGAAAAACAAAGCCTGTAACCACACAGGAATTAAATCTAATTTTTCCCTACCGTTGTTGCAGAAGGGAAGTAATTCAGTTCTTCTGCTTCCCCGTCCAGTTTGGGAAAAACAAACCAATGTCTCTGTCTAGAGCAGCAGCAATCCTCCTGGTTATCCCTGTCTCACATTCCTTCCTAAGCTGCAATTTGAACCCACGTTTCCAGTGTAGAACAATAATTATTATAGCTCTTGTAGCTAATTCTGAGTAAAGAACAAAATTGCATAACGTGTTTACACAAATGGAAGAATCTATTAAACATTTTCTTCCTTCAGAATGTAATTTCCAAATCTTGAAAGGTAACTGTAGGAAGCATCTTTCAATGCAAACATTTAATTAACTCAATTACCAGAAAACTTTCAAATGAGTTTTAACAGCAGGCACTCTTAGCAAGTTCGATTCCTTGATGCAAGATGATGGAAAGCTAAGGAAAATAAATGTATTAATTTATGAAGGATTAGTATGATTTTGCAACTTCCCACCACAGTAAGTCATGTTTGTGACATTATATCATGTCTGTATGTTTTCTAAGAAAGCATTGCTACCGGCAAGTTTTCTAGAATCACCAAGACTGTAATGGGAGCCCATTTTAAAGGATGCTGGGAGACATTTTAAAATGAAAGAGAGAAATTAAAATCAGCAAAACCTGTGTTCAGGACAGGTCAGTATGACCCTCCCACTGAATACAGAGCACATGAAATGCAAGGACACTTTGTTTCTCTGGCCATATCCGTGACCTCCACCACTCCAGACCTCACTCCGCTCCAGAAGCACAACAGTCCAGACATGGCCAGGTGAGCTACGAAGTACTCACGAATTTTACTAAAAGCAACACAGAATTTAGTGTACACTGTAACGTTATGTATAAGGAGGAGCATAGCTGGGTTAACAGTTACTTGCTGGGTGAAAAGCAGCTAGTCTGACATGAGCTCGGAAAGTGTACACTATGCAGACATCACTGACCATAAGCCTGACAGATATTTGTCATGAAACAAATGACAAAGAGAAGTTGTAACAATCAAATCATGATTTAAACTAATTTAATCTAGCCTAGACTGACTTTTGTCAAGGATGGTTAGATGCAATGAAATCAATCCTAATATGACACAGAGGGAGGAATAATTCTTAAAATTTTATTAACTAAAACATAAAAATGTATTGAGTGAAACCCTGACTCCACTGATGTCACTGGCAATTTTGCTACCAACTGACAGGGCCAAGATAGCACCTTATGAATGTTTTCCTCATGTAAACAGCCTATACTGCAGAAACTCCTCTAATTCTAGTCACCTACATGTGTGCTAGCAACATATTCTTATGTTCAACACGTACATCTATGACAAAAAAAACTATTCATCACACCAAATACTCTTCTTGACAGAACATCCAATAAGTGTAGAAATGAGAACACAATAAACACTAAGAAAATGTATTATTATTTGTGAGTATATAACTAGTCAAGATGATTTCTCTATTTGTGAAATTACTTGCATTCTGTATAAACTTAAAGCCCTCAGCATACATTTAAAATAGTTCTGCAGGAGAATTAATTTGTATTCCAAACAAGTAAATAAAAATATTTTGCCTAATCAAAAAAATAGATTCCAAGAAATTCTAGTTATTTTATTTCAAAATTGCACTTGGTTTGAACATGCACATGTCGTATATGATGTCATATCTTAAACTCTTTAAAGAAATCTTTCTGTACTTCTTTCCTGAGCTAGTAAAATGTCTTTCTTGTCTACATTCTCAGAAAAAAAGTAAAAAAAATGCACTGCTCAGGTGCAGGTAAACCTTACATAAATACGCATACGAAATTACTACCATCAAAAGCAAAATTCACCTACACATGTCAGCAAATGATAGAGCATCTCTGAACTTCCACAGAATACAGTGGTGTGATCTAATATTAAACTTGTCAGAAAGTACTGAAGCTTTTGCTACTCCTATATGAAAAGATCATCTCAGTAACTGAAAAGTACAGCAGTATTAACAAACCACAGCATTTAAAAATTATCCATAAAGGTACTGGAAAGCAAATAAGTTAGCAACACAATAAACATACCTAAACTATCAACATTTCCACTGAATGAAATACTCAAATTCATGTAGATCAGAGCAATTATCAAAATATGCACAAGATTCTCAGCTGCTCCAAATATACTTCAGTAGATGCACTCATTCATACAATGCACTCATAACACAGACTGGAACATGAACCATCAGTTAAGTCTTTTGGATATTGCCTCTCTACATTTGGATCCAGTAAATGTAATTAAATTATTTAGGTGAATTATTTATAGAACTACATATCAGTACATAAAAGATGATCAGCAAATTCATTAGGAGAATCAGTAACAACACACCTGAGTTGATAGATGGCTCTTAGAGTCATAGGGTACCTGGCATGGGCCCAGATCTGAGCAAATGTGACAGATTCCCTCAGAAGCTGACTGTTACTTCTAAAGTATGCATCAATCGCAATGGAAATGCCAGTGCGCTTAACAAACTGTGAAGTCCAGGGAAGAACCTATAGTCCTGAGAGAGCAAAAATACAGTGCAGCTTAATGAAAAGCACTCAGCACAATCACAAGAACTGGTAAGACATCAGAGCTGAGATTTTGTTTCTTTCCTCAGGATGCATTTGAACTACAGTGAATGAGCTTGCCTGATTCGGCCTTAGAACTCAAATCTGTTTGATGACTTAGAAGTATAAGTCATGGAAGGATGAGTGAAATACAGCAAACTGCAGAGAACAGGGCTGGCACACATCAGGAAGCTGAGAGTAAAAACAATAGACTACAGAAAGCATTAAGCAAACCCTGACATTGTAACTGAGATTTCAACATACATGGCTTTCCTCAGTATTGCTTATTTCTTCCTACCTTAAATATGAAAGATTCAAATACTACGTACCCAAGAAAGCTTTTTTACAGGCTCACTAGTGAGCCCTAATTCAGCTAGGCTACAGGCAATGATTTGTATTTCTGTTTGTTTGTTTGGCTCATGTTACTTAGTATACGCTATTAGTATACACTGAATTAGCAGGGACATGGTTATACAAGATTAAGTTCAAGCAAATGGAGCATAACTATATAGATTATACTGTTGTCACCTGTAAAAGTGATATTATTTATTCCTTTCTTTTTTTTCATGGGATTTTCCACCTACTACACCAAAGCTCTGCTAAACAGTCATAAGGTTTACGTCAGTTTTACTTCATGAATTGTCTTTTTCACTAGCTTTTAGCAGATCCTACTGGGAAAGGTGTTTGCCATCCTTCCCTAACATGAAAACTTTGTCAACTATACTGTTCACAAAATGCCTCAGTCTTGCTTTGAGCAGAGGGTTAGACCAACTACAACACTAAAAAAAACAAAACAAAATCCCACATTTTCTTTGGTTTTCCTCTTTTTAGGAGGAGGAGGTGGCAGAAAGAGATCCTTCTGCACAAACCACTCATGACATCAATAACGCAGTATCTTTTTTGTTTTCTAAAGATGTGAAGAAGTCACAGAGCATGCACAAAAGAGCTATAAAATTATTCTAGGGCTGAGTTGGAGGGAAAGATTTACATCAGAAGTGCAAAGCTTTAAAGCACTAAATGAGAACTGAGACGTGCTTTGACTGTAGTATAAATATAAGCATTTCCAGCGGGGAAAACATATCAGTTTTTAGATAGTTTAATCCAACAGCAAGAAACATAACAAGAATAAACAGTTGAAACTTGATGACAGACAAGCTCAAACAATAAACAACTCACATCCCTATGACTGTGAGCATCAATGACCATTGGAAAAAGCTGTGCATGTGGATGGTTGTTCTAAGGATTCCTCCAAAGGCTTTGCATGAACACTACTGTCTACCAACTACTGAGCTTAAAAAAGAGACTACTGGGTTAAAAAAAAAAAAAATTTATAAAGGATGTTTGACTACAGCTAGAGGTACTCTATAGGCTTTACAATTTATAAATTGCCTTATTTTCCCTATCATGCTCCTGCAGCCCTCCTATCTTACAGTCTGCTCTGCCATCATCCACTCAATGATCAGTTTTTTTTTTCCTTTTCCCCCACAAGCCTTTTCTTTCATGGAGGATCTTTCTGAAACGAGTCCCTCTGTATTCAGTCCATGCACCTCTGTTTTCACAACCTTTGCCACTTCTGTCTTGGTGGTTTTGCCAGCCAACACTACCTTCACCCATTTTCTTCAAGTGCCACTTATGTAAAGAAGTCCTTTAATTTGCTTGGAATCCCTTCTCCACCAAACCTCCTTTCTATCATGATACCTGCTATTTGCAGTTGCGATTCTTTTTTTTTTTTTTGTCTTATTCCCAGTAGACACAAAGGACAGTCTGTTTACTTTCTCCTTACAACAGATGGTGATTATCATACAATTCCTGTATTTTCTCTATAGAGCAACCCCATTTTGTTTTCAGTCTTTCTCCATTGACAACATTCTCTGTAACTTTGCTTCTTCTTCAGCTCTGAGTTGAATTCTTTTCAGTTGTTCCACACCCAGTGGAATCATGGAATCATAGAATGGTTTGGTTTGGAAGGGATCTTAAAGACAGTTCCACTCTGCCGTGGGTGGGGACAACTCTCACTAGCTCAGGCAGCCCAGAGCCCCATCTTGCCTGGCCTTGAATGACTCCAGAGATGGGGCATCCACAGCTTCTTTGGGTTATGTTCTCTGAAGAAAGTGCTCAAAGCTGGATATCAACTGTGACAAGACTGATCCATGGCTTTTACTTATACTTTTTCTTATTTTGTGTTGTCCAGTAAAAAAGCAAACACATTACCAAAATATGCCATAATTAACCAACAGAAAGTCTGTGAGGCACTGTAATCAACAAGTGTTTCTTTGCAATTTTTCACTAGTCCTTCCACTCTGACAAAGACTGAGATTATTTCTTGCACAGTAGAAGCAGAAACCTCTTACCTTCATGACTCCAAGAATTATTTTGTCATTGAGAAATAAAATAATATCATACTGATCATATTTTGCCATCAGTTAAGTGGCTGCAATTTCCATTGCTTCATTCAGAAGTAATAGAATGAAAGCAATTTCATTTTCATTAAAATAAGTATAGTGAATTTCCAAACTAAGCAAATATTGATTTTTTTTTTTTAGAACTTGAATTTGAAGGCATAATTTTGCATTAATGAGTATGTGACAGTTTTTAGGAAATTTTACATTTACATTTCTTTTACCTTTGAAGTAGAAGAGAACTGTATTTTAAGTAGTTCTTTTCTACTTCATGGAAGTTACAGAACAAGATATTACAACAATCTGAAACCTAAAAGAAAATGTTACTTTTAATGCTCATTTTCTCTCTTAAAATGTTATTAAATTTAAATAATAACAAAATTATTTCATGATGCTTTAACATATGACACCACAAATAAATTCATAAAATATTAATCGCATTGTCCTCAGTTAAGAAAGTGCCTACACTGACACAAAACCACAGATAATTATTATGAAATAACTCTTCTCAGGAACTGAAGAAAAATCATTCTTTTCTGACCATTCTAAGCATTTCTTGATCACTTAGACTTCACATTAGTTACTGTGTCAGTTTCTTACTTGGAACTGTTCATGCCATAATGGCCTACAGGGCACTGGATGACGAAGCATGTGAAAATAAAGTTGGGTGTTTGCCACATGATGCCCTTCAGAGATTAGTAAAATTTTCGATGCAGTTCCTGTGGCTGCAGTTCCATAGCTAGAGATAGAAGGAAATCATACTAATACCTACAAATACAAAAACAAACTGAAGTTATATAAAACCCACATAGATAATGGTTTTTGACTTAGTTATTTTTAGGATCAGGGTCCAAAGACAATGCCCCCAGTCTGAATTCTTCAACTTCGGAAAACCCAGTAGAAGAGCATTTATTTTAAAAATATCTCACAAGAATTTACAGAAAAGATTTTGCATATTTATGACAGCTCAATAACTACTCTACTGTTACAAATACATCTTCATGTTAAAGAAATTTTTGTTCAATTTCTTTGCAGAGCTTTGCAATTTAATTCCGAAGAAGTAAATACAAGTGAACAACTTTAGATTAAATCTTTCCTAAATTGAACAGTAACACTGTAAAAGGCATTCAAAACTTCAATTTTTTTCAGACTGAGACTTCCTATTTTCCCCAGTGAATAACAGTTTCAGAAGATACCATTTCTCCGTGAACCAATATGGTTAAGTCAAAAGGCAGGTACCTCTGCTTTATTCCAAGATAGCAGAGAAAAGAGAGATTGAAAAGGTGATTGAGGTTGGCAGGGGGAACCTACTGTAAAAGCATCAGATCTATCCCTCTTCTAGAAGATCTGAACACCCAATTTCATACAGAAACCTGAAAAAGTGCATAAAGCCTGTTGTACCCAGTCCATAGCAATTTAAAATAAAACTATCTAATTCCTGTACAATTGTGCAAAGTCCTTAAAAGTATTCACAATAAATATTTGAAGATTCTTTTAGCTTCAAATTATATTTCCAGTTCTTTTATTACTGTTTTGCTATTTTGTAAGCAAAATATTTTCAGTTCATCCTTGATAAATATCACTGGTAATTTACTTCTTTCAGAATTATTAAAATGTGCAGTAATGCATTTTTATACACAACAGCTATTTCCAAAGAACGTACTTAAACATAAGAAAATTTTGTTAATGCAAAGTCCCTTAAACAAAACCCAAACAAACTATGCACTAGCAAAAATTCTCATATGGGCTTATTTTCTAGAAAATGCATGCATTGTTCTACCTCAAATCAAAACCAAAACATTACAAATCAGCCAAAAAAGGCTCAGGGCTTTTTTTTTCCTATGCTCTCTAAATCACTGAAGTTAAAATAAAGGTGTTGACAACCAATACAATCTTTCTATTGCAACAAGATACCATCTCTTCAGATGGTGAATGTTTGTCATAGCTGTTATCTAACAGCCAGTTTAGGGAAACAGGATGGTTAGCACATAAGACATTCCTTATACAGAGTAAAATGTTATTGTCGTTCATTCAAGTTACACACAGCAGTTTCACACATGTGAATATAGATGTTTCTTTACGGCCAATCAGTAGCAAAAGGCTTTTTCATATGCTGCAATGCCTTCATGTCATTCAGAAAGGAGATCATCTGCCTTAGGAGTCCACAAAACGCAGACTGGTTACAGGTATGTATACACTCTGTATACATACATGCTTGTATACTGAAGACAAAAGAGCAGGAGTTGCAAAAGGAAAAGAAAAAACAGGAGTGGATTTACATGCAAAAGTGTGTTACTAACTTGTAAAACTTGAATCATTTATGAAATTAAAAAAAAAAAAAAACATTACCTGTTTCTAGTGCTCTTAAAAATCTTATTATATCTGACATTCATATTTACTCCAGCATTTTTCACAACAGTTACTTTATAGAACACAGAACAAAGGAATGTCACACAACATAATTTGACATTGAAATAGTTGCAATGTGAACCAAATAAATGTGAAGTATACCTAGACTACTTACAAACACTGATATTACACTCCATTTCAAACAAGTTGAAATATAAAATACACACTTAAAACTGAGAGTCATTTTTATTTAATACTGTTTATATTAAATCCCTACTTCATTTTCCATGTAGCAATAGTTCTAAGAGTCCTTAAAGCACTGTTATTAAATGTAGACATTATAGATCCAACATGAGATTAGAAAATGTCCACCTAGTCCACTTCTGACTCTGGAAATAAAACTATCATTTTGTTTTAACTACCTAAATACAACCAGAGCCTTGCATTACAGGCCAGAGAAATGTAATCTTACCAGCAAAAGTGTCCTCCATTGAATCTCAGATTCCTCCTAAAATGCCAGCAGAACAGGTACTTCCAACACCGTCCAAAGCCTGTGCGCTGCACTTGTCCAAACTAACAGTCAGGCAACAGCTGCTCAGTTTAAAGCTACAAACTGTGGCAAAATGCATAACTGACGTGCCTTGTGTAAGCCATGAAGAAGACGTGCATTTGGCTCGCTCACTGAAAGGTCAGGTTACCCACCTCCCCAGATAAAAGCTGTAACACTGGGGCTCGAATGGAAGGAAGTTTACAAATTAAGGAGTAGCGTGCATCCTGCTAAGACTAAAAGCATTTGATTTTGACAGTGGAGTTATAAACAAAAGCCATTTTAATTCTGCTGGATTTTTGTCTTCAAATATATTAAGAAATAAGTTAGCATACACCCAAACTTTTGCACAAGTTATATTTATATCAGTGTTGTTTAAACAGGCCAAAAGTAATAAACTGAGTTAGTTTTGTTTTAGGAAACTTCAGCCGAAGCATTACAGGAACAGCGGCACGGATTTCTTTATTAGCGAATGCCCTGCCTTCACAGCTCCGTTGGGCTCTGTGCTGCAGCCTCCAATAAAACCAGCAGTGCTGGCTGCAGCAGGACAAAGGGCTATGACTTAGGCAAGGATCCAGAGAAGTTTCTTTGAGAGACAAAGAAGAAGAAAACCTTCCTGAGGCTTCCAGAAGTGCAATTAACTGTACAGAAATTACAGATTGTGGGACTTAAAAAGACAGCAGACTCTGAGGCTGTCCTTATGTTGGCAAGCTACATGGGCACCAAAACTACGCCTTCATCCAAGCAGCCATCCATGTCTGGCTCCCGCATTTTTATGTCTTTTCTTTGTTCTGACCTTAGACTTGTCTACACACAGTTTACATCACTTTCACAAGCAGCAGGACTACATCAGTGAAAAATTAGTTATGAAATTTGCTAGAGTACACAAGGTTGAAAAACAATACGCTGCCACTAGAAACCTTTCTCCATTTCCCCAGGAAGTTGGAGGGAGTGATCTGTGCAGACCTGGAATGCAAGTATTACACTTAGAGTCACTTTGTTTATACAGTTAATATATGTCTTGTCTGAAAAACCTCTACTGGAGGAACTATCAGGGAACACAGCCAGCGTACCACTGTTTTCTCATTGACAACAACAGCATATTCTATCTTAATTAGAAGAACAGCAATTTAGGATTGTTTCCAACTTCTGGTTGAAAACTAGTGCACTTGGATTTCTGAAGAATTCATATTAAATGTGACAGGATAAGGAATATTATGGAGATACAATACAGAAATTCTAAATTGATTTTATTTGTAAATACCAATTTTATTAATGCTACTTTCCTATAAAAGTAATCATCCAACTAAATACTTCTCATCACAAGAGGGTCAATATTACAGAATTTTCCACTAATTATAAGTGACTGTCTGAAAATCTAAAGAAAACAATCAGAATAATTTTGGTTCTAAGAAGAAAACTATACAGCGTACCTTAGAATTTGACAAAAAAAATATGTCTGGTTATAAATAAAAAAGCATTACCCTACAATTGTTGATTCTCTTCTAATATGTTTCCTAGAAACAAAACTTCAACGGAATCTTTACAGATGACTCTTGAGTCATCTTGAGGCTGGAGGTCCTTGGGGTTTTTTTTGCTTCTGATTGACATGCTAACATAAACATACCAAAAAGTTCCATTCTACACTTCAAAAGTTCCCATGGAAATTACTTTTACAAGGCCCATTCAAACAAATGCTCAGACTTTTAAAATAATAAACAATAATAAGTAGTTTAGGGATTAACTATCTGCACTTAGAATCCCATTTCATTTTTTTTCTGAAGAATAATTACTCTTCATTTAAAAAATGTGATTTTAAAACTATAATCGCTGCCCTACCTACCAGTCTTCTGACATCATTCATCCACAGACACATTAGTGCATGCCACATCTTCTTCCCCACAACACAGCTCTCAGAACAGGGGCAGACCCATGCTATAAATTTAAATTCTCTTCTGGTGGGAACAGCATCTACGGACTAACCACAGAAGTACTGCTGGAAGCAGAGATTCACCTGCAGAAGTTCAAGGACTGCATGAAACTGCTGAATAATATTAATGGAACTAAAATCTATATAAAAATATCCTAAAATCAGTTGTTTCTAAACTGTTTAGCTCTATGCATTAGTTAGGATACCTAGATTCATAGAAACAGGTACTTTCAGCACCATGTGTATGTTACCTGTTCTGTCCAAAGGAAACATTGTACACATGAAAATTGTTGTTTTTTTTATTCAGGTTACTTGCATTAGCTAACTTCTTCAATGTACTTACTGCCTGGCTCAATTATGTATCTTTCCATCTTGCAGCAATATATATTACTACACACAGAAAGAGCCATAAGTGTGAGACAAGCAATGCTGGCAGAGCTTAATTCTTTGCACCTATAGTGCCCCTTCCACTACCAAAACCTTGCTGTGTAAACCCAATACAGTAGCCTTTCTTAAGATCAATATACCCTGCCTGCATATAAACAATAAATCAGTTTCCTTCTACTCTTGGTCAAAAATTGTTGTCTATTCAAGTTCTGGGTGACTTTGCCCTGGAATCTCAAAAACAGCGGTAAGGGATATATACAAAGTTATCCTCTAATGGAGGGAAAGGGGAGAGAAGGGTACAAGTTTCTTTTCTACAATGACTGCACACAGGTATTGGATATAAAGCAAGAATATTTTCACTTACGCTAGCTCCTTCTTCATGATTAAAAAAGAAGGGAAAAAAAACCCACAACACTTTTTCCGTTTTATCTTAAAAAAAAGTCAACAACACATGAACTGCAACAATAACTATATCCTCTAATCCAATTCCAGTGAAAATTCTGGCTCAAACAACTATGAATAAACTTTTATAACAATTAATTTGCATGAAACAGAACAGGCTGAGAAGCAGGATTTCCTTTCGAGGGAAAGAAATCTGGTTTCAATCCAAATTGTATTGAAAGACATTCCCAAAATTTCTTACTAACCAGAAATTTTGAATTACATACAGACACTAAAACAGTGCATCTGGAATGCCTTCAGCAGTTGCAAGTGAAAATTATGTTCTCTATTGTAACAAAGACACTGACAAAGATGTGAACTCCACTGACCAGTTGTGGGAACTGCAGGCTTTGGTGGTTCCCGACAGCCCACTCTCAGAATGCCCCTGGGCCACCAGGACCTGAACTGCAGCTCCTCAGCAGGGAGCCAGCTGAGAGCAGTGCTTCCAGCCTCACTGCTCTGCTACAGAGCAGGCCCTACACCAGTTCTTAAAGACTCTCATTCCCAGATTCACGTGACTTGGAGTTCTGGTTTGGAGGTCTGGCATGTTTGGAAGTCTGTGTGTGGAACTGAAGAGTCCACCCACTCTTCATCCCATGGGCATTAGCTTCGTACTGCTTTCAGACTGAACTAAAGTTACTGATCTGAGATGTAATTTCTAAATGGTTTGTCTTTCTTACCAGAAAAGCTTCTTTCTCCCCTGTATTGGTGTACTAGTGATCAAAACAAGTTAGAACTGTTCTTACTGCACAGAGAAAGGGAAGAGTTTAGAGTACCTTGATGAGAGTTTCCACTCACCTCCAAAGAAGGCAGCTGCTCCCATTCTGAATGTTACAGATTATACAAGGGCTGCTTACGCTACTGTGAGGGCTTGTGTGACTAGGTAAGAGAGAAGGAGAAGGGCTTGTTGCTCCGCTGGTTTCTTTAAATGTTGTTGAAGTATAGCAGCAAAGTTGTATATTTTTGCATACTTCCTTAACATCAGAAGTTAGTAAAAAGGTCATGTCAGTGAAAGCACTTTGGTGCAATTCTGTGTACCACTGAGCTAAAAATAGGCACTAAAAATGTAGTTCCCACAAAATCAAAAAGGAGAAGCAACCAGGCTCTATACCTGATGCCTAGTCATATTGCCACAGTGACATTCTACTGCAGTTTATCATACCACAGTTAAACGTATGACTACAGTGAACCTATAAATGAACTTCATTAAGAAAAAAAAAGCACCGCATAGAATAGAACTCCTCACTTGCAGGGTTAAATTGAAACTTTTTCTTAACAGAAGGCTATCACTCTCACAGAAATAACTGCATGGATTACGTCCATGTAGTGGATCTCTCAACTCTTCCTTTCAGTACAGTCACACATTTGCTACTTTCTACTTCCTCCAGCAGTTCACGTTTCTCTGACAGCACAAGAAAAGAACTTCCAAAAGAACACAGTCAACAAACAATACTCCCAGATCTGGACAAAAACCTTGTCCAACCACCTTCCACTTTGGAACAGAAAGAATTATATTTAATTTTAAAAGCAAAAAAAATTTTAGAACGCCAATGAACTGAAGCCTACATTTTTGTTTACTTGTAAGATAGATAATTTAAACCAACTCTTGTTTCATATACATTATTAAAACACATTTTTCTTCAAAATCATTTGTCACTAGTAATTTTATGTTAAGACATACACAACTCTCCTAGTCCTAAGTACCTTAAAAAATAAGATTAGAATTACCTAGGTATAACATGTTTAGATAAAATGTAAGACAATATACACAAGCATTAAAAACTAAATTATTAATTACAGTGTATTTTTAAAACAACAGAATTTTGCTTATGTTACAGGTAAACATTTTGCTGAAGTCCTATTAATCCATTGAACTGAAGTACACTGTACGCACACAAACACCTAAGGCAATTCAGAGATCTCAAACTCAGGACATAATTTGACAAGACAAAGCACTTGACAATACTAGTGTAAGATGAGTTTGCCTCTGTTGTTCTCTTTTTTTTTTGAGGATTTTTTTGAAGTGAAATCAGTTTCTAGGAATAAGAACTCAGGAAAAAAGAGGGGCGATGAAGGCTGACCCTAGAATTGCCACTTACAATCAGTTCAGACACGCAGGCTTTTACTCCAATATGCAAGAGTATTTGTCATTGTCTAATGCTGGAAGTAACGTGCAATATGTCAAGTCTTCAATAGCTAGTTTTTCCAAGGTAAAATAGCTATCAAACTAGATTCACCACAAAAACATTTTAATTACTTCATAATAATTCATCACTTCTTTCAGCATTTATTTGTAACAACTTTAAATATTGCATTGTTTATAGGACAAAGGAAGAGAGACATGGACCTTTTAGAGCACATCCAGACGACTGCCACAAAAATGATCAAAGGGATGGAACACCTCCCCCACGAGGACAGGCTGAGAGAGCTGGGGCTGTTCTGTCTGGAGAAGAGAAGGCTCAAGAGGAGACATTCAAGGTCAGGCTGAACAAAGCTCTGAGCGACCTGACTGAGCTACAGGCGTCTCTGTTCATTGCACGGGAGTTGGACTAGAAGACCTTTAAGGGTCCCTTCCAACTCAAATGATTCTAGTATTCTATGATTCTAAGTTTGAGTTCAAATTTCTGAGTGGCAGAATAGTAACTAGATAGTCCACCAACTTGTATTTATGCCTTCATAACATTGCAAATTACTTCTGGAGATACTAAAATGATGTATAGAATCCTTTACTTTTGTAACACATTATATTTCCACCTATGACAGTACCATTGGTGTTTAAATTTTTACTTGCTAGTGGTCTCTTTTACTTAGCTCAAATCATTAATATAGTTGCCTACCTCTCTACAGTGAGGCATAGTGCCACGATGCTCAAACTACCGCTATCTCATCTGCTGCCAACACCAGAAAAGTTAATGTTCTGGGAGAGCATTAGCTGCAGTTGCTTATATTGTTCTCAGACAAATTACTGTAGGCTATTTCCCTGCATCATGAGAGCACTTCGGTTTGGGTCACAGTGAGTCAGCAGGAGGTCAAGTGTCTCTATGCTGCTCTACACTGCACAAACCAGACATGCCTGTAATTTGTCTTTCTGAAAGAAACAAATCAGTGCTCCGCTGCATTTCTATCTGGGACTTCATACTTGGAGCTTCAATTGTACCACAGCATCTTCCTAAATTTTAAATCCTTTCTCAAGTACAAGTTTAAAGGAAGAACTCTAAGACTTAAGTTCTCACACAACACTTGAAAATCTGTGCTTTCTTGTCATAGCTTGTGAAACACAATTACAAGAAACATTTGCTATTTCTGATAAAAACAGTAAAAACAAAATGAGAGCAGTCTTCCCTCCTTTCTTCAACAGGCGAACCAACATGAAGAAAGGAAAGCTAAGAAGATACAATGATAATATTCTGTCGCTGTTAGTAATTCAGAGCAGTGCACAATGCTGAAGTGATTTCCTGGACACTCACAACCTCTAACTGCCAAAGCAGATATTTATTTTCATCGTCCTGGCCTCTCTAGAACATGTGACAAATAACCTAGATATATTGCTGTCTTGTCTAAGCAAGTAAGGTGATGAATGCACAAGTTTGAACCGTTTCTGGAGAGCAGTGAACCACCAGCTGAAGGACATATTTTCACTATTAAACCACTCCAGGAACAACATAATCATGTGCTTTTCAACCATAAAGTGAATTGGTCAGATGACATGCTGCATCCTTTAATAAATCCTCTACTGCATTTGACAACAGAGCTGTTATCAACTGAAACTTTTCAACGAGAAGCTGATCTCATCTAAACCTGAGGTGAAATCTAGGAGTAATAGAGGATGTCAGACAGATTAAAATAATGTTTTTAAGAATCTGCCTATATAGGACAAATGTCTTTCTTGAAAGGCCATGAATAAGAAACACAACTCTAACTTCACAGTACTATCGGGTTCCCTGCTGATGCTGATGTTTCATTTGTCAAGTAATATTCTGTAAATGGTCTTAGAGAGGATTCTGTTACAGGTATCTTCGTAATTTCTTAGCTATATTATATCACTGTGACATACCTGAAAATGAACCTTCCACATTCAGAAAATTTCAATATCTGGAAGCTACAGCTATCTCATCCTCAAAAGAGACCACTTCAGTAAACCAAATCTAACCTCTGCTCTCTACACAAACTTGCTCAGGAATTGCAAATCAAGTTCAAGATCTTGGTTTTCTCCCTCCAAGTCTCAACTGCTTGAGCTCAGAACATAAACACAAGCATACACCAAATCATACAGGCACTGCAGAGATCCCCAAACCAGTGCAAAGTCTCCTGGTACACAAAGTACATCCGCATGTACTTCCTCAGGCTCTAAAACCTGTTGCCTCAGGCCTAGGGCGACACTCACCAGCTGGGCTCACTGGGCACTATGGCAACATGCCCCTTGGGAGGAGGATGTTTGTAATCTAAGGATTAAGCATCCTTAGGCTCTTGAGTAGGTCTGGGACATCAGACCCCTGTGCTCTCTTTTCCCACTCTGTAGGAAGAAGGTCCATCGCACTGCACCACCAAGTACACAGCTCAGTTCTCTCAACCTTGTCTTCCATAGTTGTCCCAGGAATGTGTATGTTTATTTTTCCAAAGCAATCATCTCCCTGTCCCCAGAACAAATTAAAAAAATAAAAAATAAACAAAAGGAAAATGAAAAACCCTATCAAAATAGGACATTGCACTATACATACCTCTGTCTCTCAGAGGACATGTGAAGTCTAGTCATGTGGCTCCACATACTGCTGAAATTCACTCAACTGTCATCTGTACCTGTTCTTCTACCACCATAGGCACTCTCTCTCATTTGATTTACCTGAAGAGAGACTATTTAAAACTAGAAGGGCCACACATTGGGATGCAAGTATGATAACCCGATCTGAATACAAACTATATCACTATCCGTCTGTAAAAATGATGTCAGTCTCTGCATTAAGGATCAACACTTATAATCCTCTAGTAATTTTGTCATTTTCTTGTAAAATTTTGGGAAATACATCTACATGCCTCAATTCTACAACTGTACAACTGAGATATTACTTCCTTTTGTTACAAGATGACACGAAGATAAATCTCCAAATGAATTCAGTAGTTTAGAAAATATTCTAGGCATTAATTACAAACTAACTTAAAAGGCAGCTACCGTTCTGTACAAAAATCCTATTCTAATGCAATGAATTCATAATAAGCAAGCATTTTTTCTAGTTTAACTTCCAAAACTGACCACACTAAATCACAGAATGGTATCCTTACTGCATACTAAGACCATCAGCATGAAACGTTAATATGCAGCATCCATTGTCATAGGTATTATTATTAGAAAATATCCACATTATTAAAAATGATCAGATCCTAGAAAGATGAGGAATCCAAGAGAAGACCAACAGTAAATCAGTTGTCAAGTGTACACACTTATCAGTTCAATGCTGGCAACTAGCTGCATAATAACAAAATGAACTGTGTCTGGCATATACACCTTTCTGAAGTCCTAAACCAAGCCATATCATGAACAGGAGCTCCAAGTAATTAAGAAATATTATAGAAAGGAAAACCCTAACAACAATGGCTTCAACCAATGATCTTTGGATGCAGACAGGAAGGTTACAAAAAGAAAAATGTTGAAAATTTGTCTTTTCTGTAATATTCTCCATTTTGCAGGCATTTTTACTTTATTAAACTAATAATGCCAGTTATTATGACAGAATGAATTGCAAAGAAATATCTTTCCGAACATGAAAATCTTTTTACCTGTTGATTTCATATGAATATATAAAATACAGAATATTACATAGCATTTTGCACTACTCCCAGTACTTAAAACGGACAAGGTTCAAATATTAAATCTTTACTACCTTTAAGCATTGTTCTTCCAGTTGATCCTCCGAAGATATTTAGAAGACCGCTTCTTGCTCCTAGTGATGTAGTTGCTTCTAGTAAAGCACCAGTTATATAGTTAGAGAGTGCAGTCCTCTGTAAAGTGGCACGATATTGAGAGAAAGCACCTGTTGCACATGGTTTCACACATAAACCATCCCCTTTGCATATACAGGCTGTATCTAAGGCTGGGAGTTTTCTCAGCCGATGAGGAAAATATACAAAGATGCCTTCTGTTCCTTCTTCTCTCACTGTACTGAGGATCTGTGAAAACAACAAAGGATGAAGTTAGTCCGTTTGCTTAGGATAATAAACTACATATTAAAAAAAAAAATCCAAAGTAGCAAACTTGATGTAAGGATCAATAGCCTCTGTGAGAAGGTGCTATGTTAAACACTGAATTTATGCATTAAACCTAAAGTATCTAAGAATCTAGAACTGACTGCAGAGATTTTGAATTGGTTTTCCACACTGGCTATTTAAATAAGATGGCATTCTGGCTTTAAATCCACAGTTAATAGCATTCTACTGAAAAATGTTTTTAAGGATCATGAACAGACAAAAAGAGCAATATGTCTGGTCAACATTTAAAATAAACAATATACACAGAAGTTTTTTTAAGTCTATTAAATACTTTGTATTTTCAGTAAAGTCTTACTGATATCAGTAGCAGAGAAACAGATCCACTCAGGGTTTGCACTTTTTCTTGCCGAGTAGGGCGGGTTTTTGTAAACAGAAATGGTTTTAATCACTGTGAGCAATCATTCAAAATGTTCTGGTGTCATGTTCATTGCATTACTTCCAGCCTACGCACAGGTCCTCTATCTAATATTGGTTTAGTACTCTTTTCCCAATATTTGTGCTAACACACTAATGAACTTCAGTCTGTGGCTTAGCAACTAACTAATGTTTGCTTACTTAAGAGTCTAATGATCAAAGCAAGAATCTGGAAGAAATCTTTTCATTTAGTATACAAGGAGAGACTTGATTCTTTGCATTCTTGTATGTTGATTTATTGATTAACATTAATAAGTTGTCTCAACTTCTGTGACTTGTAATTGCATAGTGAAAACTGCTAAAAAATTAACATAGGAAACAGTAATTATATCTCTTACTTTGACAGATGTCAAGGCAATTTTCAGGGGGTTGCTCCCCAGACACTCAGTATATATGCATATAATGGACATTCTCTCATTAAAGTCAGTGTTGTTAAATAAATCATCAGTGTTGTTAAATAAATTGGTTTTGCCTGAAATAGTTACTTTCACAAGCAATTTGTTGTTAATGTAGGAAATCAAAATATATGCTTTTAGTGTCTTTACTCCTTAGATGTGCGCCGGAAATAAGCTGATGGTACGACTGCTTCTTGTGAGTCATGGCCTCCTTTTACTCTTTTTCCCCTCACATAAAGAAAATCCAGAAAACCAATGGCATGGCAGAAAGCACACCCAGTTCTACGCTGCAAGCACACATGTGCTTGGTCAAATGCTCACACATGGTTTGCACAGCCTGAGTACGCCACATGTCAGCAGCACCCATGCTCCCAGGGAGACAGACCCAAGCCCAGTCAGGAAAAAGAGGAAGTGAGCAGCCCGCAGCACAAAAATCAGTATTTATGCACTTCTATCATATCCTTGTGTATTCCTGTCATTAGGTGGGGGGGTCAACTGCCCACCTCCCACAAGGACCCTCAAGAAACACTATTAAGTTCAAAAGTTGGCAAGTTTTTGTGTTTTTTTTTTTTAAAGGCCATAAAGCAAGAAATCAAATACAATGCAATAAAGTACACGTCTTATCTCAGCTTTCATTTTTTTTAATTAACAACTTCTTGGGGGCAATAGTAACTTCTATTTAAAATGTAGTAGTTTATTAACTACTGAGGTAAATCAATGATATCAAAAAGATAACTGATGTTTATTAACAAAAATAGACTTAAAAAATAAAAAAAAAAATATTTTGCACGGTGTCTGTGACTTATATAACCCAATTTCACCAGAAAGGTAGCTTCCAAGACTCACTACACAGTGAAATGCCATGGTATCTAACTTTTTTTTTGTTTGTTTGGGGTTTTTTTGCAGATTTTCCAAAATGCGTTTGGTCTCATGCTTCTTGAAATACTAAACCTTTAGTCTCTTCTTTTCTTTGCTATACAAGTGCTTTGGGGGCTTTTTGACTCTCAAAAAGAATGTCACACACCTCCACCTTCATTCAGAAAGAAAATCCACTCTTAGCGACCTTGTAATTGGTGAGTGTCCGCAGGGAGCTGTGGCATGGCCATCTGACACACCTTTCCACAAGTGCACTGCTGGACTTGCCTTCTGCATAGATCATGAGCATGTCACACAGAGTAGACGTAATTAGTCTTTTTAGCTTGTTTAAAAAAATATTTAGTTAATGAAAATAATTTAACTTTTCAAAACCACAGTTACCTTCCAAAATATTTTTAAAATTGGGTTCTGCAACTTATAAAGGCATGTTTTGTTGCCTACACAACTAAAATTTCTTTCAGCTGCCAAAGCAAAGAAACCATTTGTTGACAGAAATAGGCGACAGTGTTTTGCTGGAGAGATTACACATAGAATAATGGTGTTAATCTCTATTGTATAAAAGTAGACTTCAGGGCACTAGCTGTCTCCAAAGACTCTGCGCTTCATGTAACATTTTCAAATAGCGTCTGTTTTGATGGGTCAAAGCTCTGCATGTGAAACTTCTGCTACAAACAGACAAGGCTACAAAAAAAAATAGACTTATCTGGCATCAAATGAACGGCAACCATCAGAATAGGAACATATTCAGTGGCACTTAGAAAAAGCCCTCACCAATATGCTGTAACTTTTGGTTAGCCCAGAAGTGGTCAGGCAGTTGAACTGGATGATCCCTGAAGGTCCCTTCTGACTGAACTATTCTGCCCTACCCTACCTACATTTATCCTCAGGTAGTTGATAGAGAAAATCATCCATCAGTGAGACTGCAACAGACAATAATGGGGAAGCTTAATTTTGCCTGTGAGACAAAGCTGACTTTAAACCACGGCTTACGGCTCACCCTGACAGATACAGTTATATTTACTTGTATCACTTATTTTCTCTACTGAAGAATGATTACCTTAATCAAAAACGAATATGAACCAAAAAGAGTAAAATGAATGCAGCATTAAACTGACAGCCACTCCTCAAAAACAACCTCCCGCAATGGGTGTATCAATCGTGGTTCTCTTTTGCCTTCAGTATCAAATTAAAGATTTCAAAGCCATCTGCAGTCTGATGCTGCCATACCTTGCATACTTTACGTCAAGCTGTAATTCGCAAGCAACTAAAGATAGAATCTGGATATAAAAGTGCTGTAATATTAAACATACTTCAAGTTTCTTTTATTTAAAAAACATACTTTTAGATATTGCAGAGCAAAGCACTAACTTTATTACAGGAAGGAGTTTAAGATGAATTTTCTTACCTGTAAAACTTTAATGACTGCACACATGAATGACAGTATTTATACGTAACTATAGCATCTCAAGATTTACTTCAAAAAATAAAAGTGATACATGCTAATACTTTTTCTTTTCTCTTGATGTTACACAATACTTTTAAAATAAATGTGCTACAACAGGTAATACTACTATAGCAGTATTCCAATGAAAGCATACTGTGGCTTTGATAAATGTTTACTTCCTTCTGTTTGCAATGCTTGAAAACAGATTTTAGTGGTAAGTAAAAAGCACACAAAAATTACTTGCAGCATGAAATTTTCCAGAAGACTACAGAAGAAAAACAAGCCCTCCAACTCGAAAAGGAAAACTAGCTTTAAAATAAGAATTAATTTCAAGCAGAACTCCATCTCTTTGGCTTACACACAAGTCCGTATTTGGAAAATAAATGGAAACAAAATAGAACTTTCAGATGTTAATAATGTAGCTAATAAATCATCAGAACCTTACGAAACTCAGCTTTGCTTCTAGTAATTTAAAATGGTATCTGCAAGTTAACTTATTGATAACCTTCAGGCAATAACATTTCTTTAGAGTGACAGCAGACATATTTTGTTAAGATATGCTTCAAAAATAACTATAAGAACAAGGAACTTAATGATGGCCTCGACATCGTTCAGCATTTTCTCTTATAGTCTTTTCTTCTGAATAATCACCACTGCAATTGCAAATTGTTACCTCCTTTTCTCCACATATTGCTGTAAGTTTACTACATAAAAGTAGCAGAAACCTAAATACCATAAACATTATCAGCCGTGCAGTTTAACACAGATATTCCCCAAGATCAAGCTAGGGTTCATGCATGGAAATACTGAATGTAGAAGCTCCCAAAAGTAATTGTTGTGATTTCTTACTTAAAGTTATATGTATCTCTTCCCGTTTATTGTAATGTTTTTTGCTGTTTTTCTTTTTGCATTTGTTTCTACTTCAGATATTTTGCCTAGAACTTCAGGGGCATGTAATCATCTAGCATCATCTAATGACAAACATCTAGCAGCTGCTCAGCACATATGAGCTCCAGAAACTGGAATTAAGATTCCCATGTATTAGAAAACAAGCTCAATTTATCTAACTTTATTATTGTAATAAAAAATACGTTTGTCCAAAAAATGGAGCATGAAGAACAGCCATGCACAATCATGCTTATTGCTATCATGCTACAAAAAATAATAGAAAATGGTCCTCTAAAGAAGGGCTTAACAGTTCATTGCATTGTTTCTGACATGTACCTGTGCAAAATGTTTCTGTAAAACATTCACCAGTATATCTGGAATTATCAAAATGAAGCACAGAAATGGAAGAGGTATGCATATGCTCAGCTGGAATTATGCTCCCAAGTCCCGATTTCTTGACCATGCACTGAAGATTTACTCTTAAGTTTTTAGCTACAGAATCTTCTATGATGGAAGGGCTGCCTTCAGCCCTTATGCAGCATTCCTGCAACGTGATTCCTTCTTTTGTAAAGCCATTTTAAATGCCTGTAAACCAGAATGGTACACTACCAAGTAATAACTCTCAGGACAGCATGGCTGAAAGATCATTTAAATGTCTCTTCTGTAAGTATGAAAGTTTTACAGAACAGAAAAGCCTAAACAAAATTAGTAATACTGGAATAGCTGCTCTTAAAATTTCTTCTGTTCCTAGAAAAAAATCATCAAAATGAATGAATTCTGATAGTGATTTTTTGTTTTGGGATGGCAGGATTTTCAGAATAAAACTATTCCACGTCCAAGGACAATCCTATAAGCTTTTGTATGTATTTATTCTACAACAGCAGGACTCTATAGCAGATATCAATCTGCTGGGAAAAAAACTATTTGAGTCAGAAAGAAAGGAACACAAAATGAAACTGGGTGGAGTGGAGAGTGGCTGAAAGAAAAAATACGATTACTATAATGAGAATTTGCTCAGGATATCAAAAAGAAAGAGGTACTAATGCACTAATGCACTTTGTCAATACTTCAGCTTTATGTCTTCCAAAATTGCATGTCAACGTCACACTGCAGCATTTAATGAAACTCAAGAAGGGTGATGCTGATAGATCATTTTCTGAAGAGTCTTAGGTTTTCCAACGCTTACCTCATTTGGGTTATGACTATATCCGCACTGATTAGTTTCAAGATCACCGCTCTTTCTCACTATTATCACCTTTTGAAATATGCTTTTATTTTAATTGGGAAGTTTCCTAATGAAATTTCCATTAATAAATTGCTTTTCCTGACATTCTTACCTGTAAAAGTGCTCACTCCATTAACCTCAATATACCATTCAACATTATTCTGTCTAAAAGAAGAGTGAGGCCATAGCCTGAGGAACATTTTTTTCAGCTACAAAAGCCATTTTGAGCAAAATGATTTTAATATGCATTCTGTGATCTACCTCACTTTGAGAGAATCACTCCCTTCATTACTCTCCATACAGTACAATACTAAGTTGTTAATGACTTGATTTTCACAGGTGATGATTGATTGATTTCACAGACACTGACAGCTGTCAGAGCTGAAGAAACACTGAAAATCAGACCAATCTAGGAAAGAAAAGTCTGCCACTGGTTTGGGATTTAAAGTCAGGTCATGCCAACTCATACAGACTTCTAAGCCAATACAGAATCATCACTGACATTGTTTTTCCTCAAAGTCATACTTTCAAAAATATTCTCTGCTATGCATAACCAGAAGTGAATCATACCATTTTATACAATCAATTCTCTATGTTTCATTTACAATTGTTTTGTTTGAGTAAAATCTAGGTACAAAGACACAAGGCTGGCAATCTGTAGGCCAGCTCTAGAAAATCACTGCAGCTCTCTGACCTAAGCTAGTTCAAGATGAATTACTCCTTTCTCAGCACTGTGTTCACAAGAGATCCCACTTCTGGGCAGGCCTATTTGCTTGCTCGTGCTTATTGCTTCCAGTAAGAAAGAATCTAGTTACTAAGCTTCCTTCATCAATTTCCTCTCTGTTCTGTGTTAATGCTCAGGCATTTCTGCAGAGAAATTCACGACAAGATTTGGTTAAGAAGACAGCAAAGAATCAGATTCAGTGCAGACAGATGATTGTAATAGCAAGGGCAAAAAAAAAAAAAAAGAAAATTTTAAAAATTACAGGACAAAATGTTTTATCATATTTTCTATTATTGTTAAAAGCACCAAATAAAATCGTGAAATACGTTTTCTTTAATTTACAAGAAAATGCAGATTAAAGACATACCTAAAAGCAAACATTTCACATGCAAATTAAAAAAAAAGTCTATAAAAACTTTATTATAAACTTCCCCTGAAAAAGGTCCAATCTTTGGCAAAATTGCATATAGATGCAAACATTTTTTTTTTCAATTAACAAAATGGTGGCTTTATACTTCAGACAATTTTGTACCATGAGTCTGCTTTGGCACAGAAGTTTTGTGCTACTATGTATCAGACATAGATGTCAAAGACTTCCAGCTACAAAGTTATAATTTAAATGTAAAGAAAGTAACAGCAGGAGACACTGAGCTAAAATGTGTATCACTGCCAATACCCCGCACTGGGAAACATCAGAAGACTGGCCATCCTCGCCTGCTTTTCATAGGAGAAAAACAAGGGTGCTACGCATTTAGTATATATGCTTTTCTGACTTGCAGGAAGAAGGAAATCTGTTATTAGTAGATTGCCCAAAAGATGAAGCTGCTGCAACAATTTTTGATTAAATTATCAAAGACGAAACCAAAAATATATTTAATACTCAATGCATTTTGTGTTATGTCCATTTTGTCTAGAATAGTATATGTATCCGTATTTCTATCATGTACTCATATTCTCAAAAAGACATGTAAGGGCCCTTATCCCAGCTATGTGGTCGATTCAGAGGTAAAGAGTGTTACTGTGTTTGACAATGATGATGCTGTGAACAATGAAAAGAAGACAGTTCTACTCACTGATCTTGTTCATACCAGCCACCATGGGATGTTTTCAGAAACACTTTTGAGAAATTGAACTAACTTGAGCTTTTTTATTTATTTATTAAGTATTTTTCAGTGTTTAGAGTGAAAGTTAAAGATTCAGACTGCCTACTCAGCACCTTCTTGCTGGCACTCAGCTTCTACGGCTTGTGACCAAACAAGCACACATCACAAGAGCCGCTCAAATTTTTGGGTACACGTCTCACATCGCTCTGGTATCGTACAAGACAGATAGATAAAGATAAAAAAAAAAAAAAAGATAAAAACTATGATCAACCAAACTCCACATTTAACTTACTATTCAAGATGATTTGGATGATGACAAAAAGGTCAACCAGGAGCTTCAGTTAATTATACTGCCTATCACTGTTGTATAAGATTCACTATCTATCCCAAGCTACTTTGATTTCCCGTTTGTTATGACACACTGTTGCAGAGTTTCTCCCTAGGTGTACTGGGGCAAATACAGAAAAGCCGTGTGGAAGCAATTACAGTTTGCGAGTTGGGATCAAGCTCAAAAATCCTTGCAAATCTTCTCCCAGAATTTCACAATCCATCCTTTTCTGGCAAGCAGGCAACATTCTTAAACTATTAACAACTATCTCAGATTTGTTTTTTAAATGATTTTTAAAAGCATTACATATCATGACACTTCTTCATACTCAACAGTTTTGGAAATGTATTTGAATTTCACCCTTCAGTGAAATACATGTGCTTGATTAACGATCATTCAGAACATCAGGGGTTAACAGTGTTCTCTACATCTTAATTTTCTCATATCTTGCTATCTCTATGCTTTTTCACATGGTGCCTAAACAGAGTATCTTGACTGCTGAGATGCTAATTTTCGTAATGGAAAAATTCCTTAAAATATCTCTGGACTGCTGAAATGCTGTTTTGTATTTGAAAAAATGCCTAGAATACAGTGCAGTGGTACAATCTGAAAAGTACCTCATAACATACTGGGAATACTGTCGGCTCAGCTGGAAGGGGAAAGCAAACAGAAGACCTTGCTCAAAATGTCTTATACACACAACAATCCGTAACACATCTATTTTGCCCAGCACTTGACAAGTGCACTGCTCTCCATAGGGTGTCTCAGGCATGCTCAGAGTGGTGTAGTTCATATGTGTTGTTCATATTTGTCTGGAAGACTAAGAAGAAAACCAGGAACAGCTCTGAGAACAGTAGAAAGACTGGGATAGATCTACTGAGCCAAAAGGGAAATGCCCTCCCCGGGCTGCGTGCTTATGGCTGACAGAGAAGGTGTGGGCAGCAGCATCTGTACCAGTCCCTTTATTCCTCTGAAGGGAAGAAAGAAAACATCACAGGAGAGGAATAATGGCCTTCAGACACATCTCCATCACAGGAATCAATGCTCACTTCAGCATACTCACTACAAGTTATAATTCATTCATGGCACAGGACAGAATCCTGTTTTTCTAACAATGACAAGTGTTATGGAGGCAGAGATGCCTTCCTTTGCTTTCCTGTATAAGCTTTCAGTTCTAACAACTTAAATACTGCAGTGACCGATTCCCTTCAGTCACCAGCCCAGCAATTGTCTTGTGCACACCTCTGTTGCAATGTCTGTTCTCAAAGGTCTTTCAAACTATTTCTCTCTTCAGTGATTAAGAAGATGTGGACCTTCAGGTGAGAGCACAGGATACAGTACCATGCCGTTGAGCAATAATGCTCACTTACTCAGCAGCAATTCTGCTGTGTACTAAATTTTACACAGTAAGATGGAACCAGGCAATGCAGCACAGAACAGCAGATGACACACATGGAAAGAGATGAGTTCATCCTGGTAACACAGGGAGCAGTGCTGATGGCAGCTGGAAGGTTTCCAACAGTGAACAAGCACAGATGTGCTCAAATATTAAATATTCATTAACTGAGGTTCTGTGAACTTTCTGCCGCTTCAATTGCCATTACTGAATGTGCATTGCCTCACCAGCCAATATTTCTTATGAATTGCATCCTGTTAAGGATGAGATCATTTCAAGGAGCAGAAATGACTTTAACAAAGTATCTTGCAGAGGCAAACCTTGAACATAACATTTTTCAGAAATTATGTCAGCCATCCCCTTTCAGTTCTGGTATATTACCAGTGCTGTAGTAGGGAAATCTTTTCATTACTAATCCTAAGAAAATGGTGATACAGTTTTAACCCAAGTATACTTGAGAGCTGGCTTTAATTAAATCTTGACAACCAGGACCAAACCTCTAACAAGCTGTTGCTTTCACTTTTGATAAATCTTAGTTGCTGTTAATAATACTGGAATTCATTAAGACAACACTACTAGTTGTTTAAAAAGTCAAAGGAAGGATGGTATTAAGATGACCTCCTTAACAGCAATGGGATAAACATTAAAAGTAAATTATCATCTCATGGGCAGCTGTTACCTCACAGAGTGATTAAACTCTGATGATCTTCAAGAAACAATAATGACTTCAGTAGTTTTCAGTACTTCTCCCCATAGTATATTAATATGGAACAAGTACAGACAGAGATCTTAAAAATTAACCTTACAGATCTGGATGAAAACAGAAACAGTGTGATTCAGAAGGGGCACAAATCTACCCCCACATCTCCACTCCCAGAAAGTCCCACTCCTGAATCCTCAGATCTACGCAGAAGGAGCAGTAAAATAGTGTTTGTTACTTCTCATGGCAGGTTCTACTCATCAGAACAGTCAGCTTCAGATGTAAAGCAGAGGCTGACAAAACACACTTCAATTAACTGACATTCAAAAGACTGCCTACAAGCACTTGAAAGCTCAGTCTGACCAAAAGGAACTGAAAGGATGAGATCAAAAAAACCACAGCCTTGTGGTTCACATGAAACAACATCTTTATCAGTAAGAGAGATTTCTCTAACCTTAACCAGGAAAGGCTACAAGTTTCCAATCAGCCATCTCTATTTATATTTCTGTTGACACAAGTATACATGAAAATAACTTTCTTGATATCTGCTATTTAATTGCGAAGTTCTTGTTACTTCTTCAGTCTGAATTGTAATTTTTCTATTTTTCTACTTCTCAAATCGGTTTTCTGAGTTAAATGTGCTAGCTTTTCTGCCCTTTAATTCTTCTTGCAGTCAGTATTCTCTTTTGCTTCTTTAAATGAGTGCTTATTTACTTCTTCCAACTTTCTATCAGCAAAGTACAACGTATACAACCTGCTGCCTTAGTAGCTAAATTAATTAAATATACTGTGTTTAAACATCATTGGTATTTCAAATTTATTTTTAAATTAACCATGAGGGTAACACACTCCTTTTTTTACTGGAAAGTTTTCCAAGTCTGATGTGGTTCACGTCTTTGAATACCTGAACATGTAGAATAGAATTTCTTTCCAAACTGTCTGAGATTTTAACACAAACATATGAGTGCTGCACATACTTTTGCTTCCAAAATAACACTGCCTTTCTTATATCATAAGACTATTGATACCATTACTGATTAAAACCAAATATATTCTGTCCAAATAGAATTTCTTAGATTTGATATAAAAAGTATTTAAAAGAAGAAAAACACTCAAAGGTTAACATTTCAGTAGAGCATTTTACTGTAGCTAAGTACATTATCCAAAGTAGACAGTAACTAAGATTAAAACTTGTCAGAAAGACAGCTGACATCACACTCATAGTAAAACCACTTAGATATTTGAATACTAAATGTGCCATGATTTAATAATTTCAGCTCAAGAAAGACACGTTTTCATTGTTAATTCCACCTCTCATTGTACATCTTTGGAACAGCAAACTATAATGGGATGTATCTGTTAAAATAGGATCTCTGAGCTCCTCAAATGCAGAAGGAAAACAACAAGAAACACTAACAGAAGCCACTAAAAATGTATTTCATAAATCCTTAAGAGCTTATTCTTTTAAAAAAAGTACATTTAAATTACTGAACTAATTAAATTATTTAAGTCAAATAAGCATCATTTGCATCCTTTTCATTCCCCACGCGCTGACAGTGTGATAGGCACGCTGAAGACAGATGAATGGTGAGCATCCAGCACGGAGGAACTCACCCTTCGGCTCACCAAGGGAGCTGAGCAGCCCATTTCTCATGTCTGTTTTTCAGTAACTATTCCGTATGTGCCTAGATTCTCTTTCAAATAAAACAAAATAAACAACAAAACCACACATCAGACACAGGAAGAATTCCATAAGTGTTTGTACCTTATTAAAAGTAATCTTCCTGTTTCAGTACGGGCTTCCACAGAACTCAAACACTTAAAAATAACCGCACTCACACACGTGTGAACTGTTCAAACAACTTTAGAAGATGAGCTTAGTTGCATGTTTCCAAACTACAAAGCAGCAGTAAGTTTGAGGGCTAACCCACAGTAATGAGAAAAGTTACAGATCTATCAGAAATACCATCTTAAGGCAAAGAAAGAAATAGAAAACCTAAAGAAGATGGCTGTTGAAGACAGCCTTTCTCCCTGAAAGCTTACCCATTTGCCAAAGGTAGCTAGAACTACTTCTGCAAAATTTGGCTTTAATTGTGGTTTTTGAGTAATATGTATACTTCACAATTGACTCAGAAAGCAGTCTATGATATTTTTGTGTCTCTGATATTAAAAGTCAAAACATAATCAATGGTAGGGGTTTAAGTTCACAGCATCAGCTTATTTAGTTTCTATATATTGTGTGATATTGCATCCAAATCACAAAAATAATTGCTTAGAATTTCTTAAAAAGGTCTCAAACTCAAAGTAAACATGAGCAGTATCTAATATCAACTTTATTAAATGCATACAGCTATGAGAGCAAGTAGAAAACAACTGCACTCAAAATCCTTGAGGAGTTCCTCAGTGTACTGAGACACAGCATTTAAAAACTGTTACTTCAAAAATTAGTTATGCAGTTACTAAAAAGATATAGACATACATATCAATTTCTTTCCCGTACAGCTTTATAATTAATAATTCAATTACTAAAATATTAAATTACACTTGATAGAACCATCCTCAAGTTCATATGCTCACTATTACTATTTCTATCAAAGAAACACTGATATTGGGATTTTACTGTAATGTACAACGTGCATTTATATTGAAAGGCAGATCTTTCCAAATCTAGCAGAAACACTATACAGTTTAGATTTATAATGTATCAAAAACATAATCATTACATAAATGAGAAGAACCACAGAACTTTACAGTTTCTTTAAATATTTTCATTTAAACCCAGTTACAACTGGTACTGATGAAAAAGATCCACAAGTATATTGCGACAGCTATAAATTTACCTATCTGTAACCATGCCATACAGCTCATAGAAGAGCAACTTGAAGCATTTTCCTTAGCACAGGAAATCCAGTTCTCATTTTCTAATTTTGCAGACACTGAATCCATGCCTATTTGTTTGCTTGTACTTCAGCTGTTGGGTTCATGGGGTCACATGAATAATTATAAGATTATTTTGGATAGTATTTAGGGGCCAGGAAATTCTCAGAGTTTTCATGACTGAATTGTTTAATAGACTTTTAGGTCAGGCTACGGAACATGATTTCATGAAACAAAATAACTTTGTTCTATAAAGAGGCATTTTCCACTTTGGTTTTTTTTTTTTTTTAAATAAAAATAAAAAATTACCTAGAAATAGAAAAGGCATCATTCCTTGCCTGAAGTTAGAACAGAATATTGACAATCAGAACTCAAATTTTTAAATAACAGATTTATCTTAATTTGCTGATAAAAAGTGAGTGCTCATTCATTACTGCTCACAGTGACCATCTAATAATAATCCTAAAAGAAAGGGGTTGGGAGGTATCTTGTAAATTTTTAGTTCTTTGATTGTGGGTTTTGTTGTTGTTGTTGTTGTTGTTTGGTTTTTTTTTCTCCTGAAAGTAAGCAATTGCAGTGATCCAGTGCAGTATAATGAAGCAATTGTACTGATGTTGCCATGCTGAAGACAGCACCTTCTACACTATCCTCCTTTCCCTAGTCATTAGCTGCTTAGGAAAACTGCAGCACTGATACAATACATCTAAACTATTACAGAGCTTAAGTTGTGAAGACAACAGCTGTAAACAGATAATATATAACACTGTGCCCAACATAAATAATTTCCTCTTTTCCTCATTGTCAGCATCTAGATGATCTGTAAAGTCTCTTCCAACCCAAGCCATTCTAGGATTCTATGAATAAACTACATAAGCACCTTGCAGAACAGCATGTTCGATCTTCGTGGCATATTTTCACTTTACATATGACCCAAATTTTATGGTGGATACCTAATATACACTAATTGCCATACTCTATTAAGACATGTATACCAGAATAAAACTACATTAAATAATTGTTACCAGAAGAGATTTTAGTTTCATTCAAATCAGCTTAAACAATGAAATGATGGTAATGTTTCAAACAGGTTAAAATTCACAAGTTTCTTTCTCTGTCTCCAAATAGAGTTATGAAAGCCAATTTCAAGATCTAAACAAGGAACGATCATTCATTAATTGTATTTCCAATTCAATTCTACTTCCACAACATCTACAAAATAGATAATCTAATGTTCTGCAGTTTTCAAAAGGTCTAATTCCTTAAGCAGTTAAAGACGTTTTTAAAGTAAACATGCTTGCTTTAGCAGAGAGAGAACGAGAGCAAGTGAGTGTGACCAAATGAGAGTGGGAACAAGGGTGTGAGAATGGGAATGACAGAGCATTAGTTCAGCATTTAAATTATAGTTCTTAGTTATTAATAAAGTAAATGTGAGTGGAAGACTGGAGTATATATTCTCCTTTCTTTTCCCACTGGAATGGAATGTCACTTGAGGCTTGATTTTCAGAATTTAAGGCATCTGGCTTAAGACCAGAAGAACAAAAATATTTTAAATTAACTTTCCTTATTCTCTGGGGATTGTTACAGACCCAGGGACTATGGTTTAGTCATCCATGAGATTTATTTTGCTTTAGCTTCAACCAAACTTTGTATATACAATAGCTTCCTTACCAGAATTCATAGTCATCCTGCTCCATGCAATTATTTTTATAAATTGCAGTTGTATTACACTCAATTACACTGCATAAGCTTACCCTCTCAAAATGAAGAATAAAATTTAGATTCCTATTATAAGCTTTTCTTCCATATCACCACAGCAATTTTTAAAATACTTTGATATTTACCTGTAATTACACATGCCCAATTTATGATTTTTAAAACTTTTCAAAATGTTAATCTTAGTAAGAATTAGTGCTTCTTGAATAGCTGCAGGAGAGCTGAGTACAGATTTGTTTTTAATTAACAGCACCGAGGTTTCACATACATAATGGAGTATGAATGTACTTGAGGGAGAAGAATTTGTAATGTTGTTTCAGTGAACGTCAACCAAAAATTCTTGTTTGCTCTACAGTTTTAAATAATTATCACTGAAGGACAGAAAAACCTTGAGAGCACTGTATGTTTCCATGAAACTCCAGTGGTAGCATAACATTTTTCTGAAGTCTCAAATACTCTAAACTTTACAGATATGCTGTACGCTGTCTTTAGATGGCATTTTTTGTCACAGGAGCATTATTCTGAGAATAAGCAGGAACCTTTTCTTGTTCAAACAGTGCTACGGTAAGAACTTGAGTTGGCATCAAAACTGAAAAAAAACAAACTGATTTATAGAGGGGATGTGGATCTAATTGATCATTACTGTAGTATAAAATAAACAGAGATGATTTCCAGACCCGTATTTTCTCAGTAGCAAATCACAATCTATTCTCATGGAAGGTAAAGTTTTCAAATGCTTTTAATAACAGAAGTCTCATCAACCCCAAAATATTTTGTCTATGTAAACTATCTAAACCTAATATAACACTAGTACAGGAAAAAGCAATACTGTGCCTAATGTGCTGTACTTTTTTTTTTTTTTACTGAAAATGAGTAATTTCAGAGAAATATTTCTAAAATGCATTATAAAATCATGTCTTTATATTCCAAACATTACTTTACAAACTGTACTAATATATTCTTCTCCAACAAAACCTGTCTGTGAAGATTTGTTTGTCAAAGATCATCTGAAAACAGAAAGTGAAGCAGTGATAGAAGTTCAGCTCCTTTTCAAAGTTTAGTATTACTAAACAGATACCAAACTGGCAATTTTTAAGAATCACAGTCTCTCTCAGAACTAATGCAAAAGTAAGGACCAGTCAAGACAGAAGCAAATACTATTCCATTAATGAAGTCGTGATGGTTTTCATCACTCTGCACACCCTCAGTTTGTACTTGCCAAACTTATGTGACTGCAATTAAACTTTTTAATGTGTGTTGTTGTTGTTGTTGTTGTTTTAAATCTCCTGATTGGCTAACTCTGTATTTTCTTTCTTTGAGGGGCACTACTCCTGTACAGAAAAAGCCCACACTCACAGAAATGCTACTTAGCATTATAGTCACTAATAGCATGCTGTATCCTTCTATCCCACAGCTCACTTCATCTATGAGCACATATACCTTCATTACTTTTTCTTAATCTTCCTATGCATTCACACAGCTCCTTGTAAAACAAGACCCACAGCCAAATGCAGCAAGACATTAACACGGCATACATGACTTTTTATAATAGCCATAGCATTCAAGTTTCAGTTACCTACTTTACATCACTTCCTAGAAGTGTAAAGAAAAACGTAGATATTTGGACCCTTTACTGAAGACCTCCAAGCTTTGTCATAACATTCTCATCCTACTTTACTTAAACATAGCAAAGGTACAATATTGAGCTACAAAAGTATTGGAGAGGCAAAACTCCTCCTGCTTAATGAGTGAAAACAAGGTGACACAAGGATACAGTTCATCAAGTATTAAGAATAACCATCACAATTTACTCCTACTAATCATCACACGTACAAAAAAGAACAGCATTGCATTATTTCAGAAGTAGGTACTTGTGTTCCTCACTGTGTAACCCACACAACAAATGGCTTGGGACAAGTCAGAAGCATCGTTCATAGTTTAAATTCCTGAAATACAGTACTTTACTAGAAGACTAGGCTGGTACACTTAAACACTACAGAATTTTCAAGCTTTTTCAGCTATTTAAAGTACAACATGTCTGAGAAAGGGAATGATTTACTCTTCATCTCCACTGTGTAGTGAGCTGCTTGTAACTCTGGTTTCACATGTATATGATAGGAGAGTAAGACAGTATTTATAAAAGCATGTATAATAAATAAATGCCATCCTGACTGTATTTCTACTGAAAACTTCTCTACTGATCACAGTGACAGAGTGATAGGTACAGAATTTACTTATATATATATATTATATAAATATTTACTTATATATATTTCTACTGAACATTTAAAAAAAATCTTATATATTCAGTTTATGATTTTGACATACATTACTAGTGAATGGCGAGAATCTTCTATAAATTCTTACCGTATGTGAAATATTTATCAATTTACAGCAACAGTGAGGCACTCATTAGGATCTTTAATGCTGTCATCATTAACTGTGTCTAGACAACAAGCATTTTGTTTATCAGAACAAAAAATTAAAACAAGTAAAGTCTGTAAGAATACTACATTATTTCTAGAGTTAGAACCCAATACTAAGCAAATAAGTAGCTAAAAGTTTGTGCAAGTTTTATAACTTTAAATACTAAGATGTCTTAAGTGGATTTACAATCATTTAACCACAACAAGTTAGTACACATTCACACACAGTGTCTCTAATTTAAACAAAAATGAAATAACACAGACTTCTTATAAATTAAAAATTGTTTACATTTGCAGAGTAAGTACTGACTGAAAAAGTAGCATGTTCCAACAAAAAATACCCTGCTTAATACACCAAGAATATACCCTCTGCAGCACTATGTTCCTCTTTCTGAAAAAGGATAGCCTTCCTGTTATTCCTGCAGTAAAAAAAAAAAAAACTTTTTACTTTTTTATATAACATGAGCCATACCTTTTTCCCTTGTGTTTCACCATATCCATGTTGCATCAACTGGCAGTAAAAATGACATAACCGTATAGAAATTAAAACATACAGAGACGAGCAGAAACTGCAAGTTAGCTTTCAGTAATACAAGATGACAGTCTGCTCTCGTCCACAGAGACTAAGAGCCTGGAGAGAAAAGACGTGCATTGCCAAATCTTAATCCTTTCGCTGCTTTTCACATGGTGCTGCCTCACCTCTGCAGCTCCTACTGGTCTGCTTTTCCAACAGGCAGTGGAAATGTGTTCATTGTAAAAACTCCATAAGCATTTTAGTTTACCCACGGACACAGATAATAAAATCTAAATAGTTAATATTTAATTGTGTTGACATGCTGGACTTTGTGTTTACATTGCTTCAAGTGAAACGATGCAATGCTAAATTTATTAGAAAACACTGCTTTAGATTCTTGATATTGCATTAACTTTTACAAAGAATATTCTACAACATAAGCAATTTATAAAAATTGTTTATAAATACCTAAAATAATGTCACTGTGGCATGATGTAAACTCATTGTAAATAAAAGTAAAATTATTCTTACTATATTAGATTCCTCATCTCTAAACTACTAATATGATTATATTATTGCAGAAAATATATAGATTAATAGGTACAAACTTTGAGCCAAATTACATAAGCACAATGAGATGATTTCTAATTACTGTCCCCTTGAAACAGTTCCAAAACAAACTGCTGAGGTCGCTGCACAGTGATCAGCTGGGAAGTTGCAGATGTCCTCTCCCATTCACTCAAGCTATTTCTTCACAAGGTGGCACAATTTAGAAATCAAAGATCAGTTTCATACATATGTGGGTCACTCTGAAAGTAATGCCTCCTACTTATTTCCATGGAAATTACAACAGCTATAAAGAGCAAAACACTTTTTGATAGAGCAAACTCTCAGCTTCAAAACACTACTTTTCAACACAGTCACCACCATTTGTTATGCATTAAAACCAGAGATGAACCAGAGCTGCATCTCGCGCTCATTAAACATCTGCATCAGCGCAGGTTACCCACTGTTGCTGTCACCACTGCTGAAATGCACCACCCACCACCTCAATACCCTCACATTCCCTATTAGGGCTCCATAAACGTTCAGCAAGCATCAATGAATGTCAGCGGGTGCCTTTTTTCTGCATGATGGAATTCAAAGACACATCTTTGCTTCATACGCACTTCCACGTCAGATGCCATTCTGTCAGACTGCCCCCCTGCTCCCATCTGTCATACGGCAATAACATGTAACAGATTATTGGTGGGAAGGTTCAACCTCTACTGCCATACCACCAACATCTGCCTGTTGTGGGCCAACATAATAAAAGAGGAGGTATTACTTTTGGAGTAGTCCTCATAATCTCTGGAAACTTAAACATTTCATGGATTACTGTATGCTATTTAAAGAGTACTTTATGGCAAATTGGACAAAAGAGAATTTTTCCCAGCAAAGAAAATTAAATAATTTTCTTATAGATTAAAGTATAGATAAATGAGCCAACATGGAAATGCTAAAGCATATTGGGTATTTGGGGGGCTTCAGGGCCATATACTCCTCACAAAGACTCTTTAAAGTGGGCCGCACTTAAAATAAGCTTTTTGAATAAATCCGTATCTGGTAACCTGGGTAACTTTATCTCAGAAGTAGGCCTTGTTACTGTTTATCTCCAATGCTTGTCTGGAATAATTTCATCTGCAGACAAATTCTGATTGAAAAGCAATGATAGGATGCATGTTAGATCACACAAAAGTGTGATAAAGGTGATAAGAGTAGAAGTAGGAAAGCCACTGACCAGGAGAAACCTCAAGAAATGTGATAGTTGTGGATCTTTGAAACATTTCTGAAGCAGTATCACAAACCCCTTCCTGTATTTAAAACACCCACCCTTGCCATATTATGGAAAAAGTAATGCAGAACAATGAAAAGGTAATGCTACAGTTGCATGATAGAATGTCCAGAGATTAAACAACATGGAAAACATCCATCCAGCTATCAGTAAAAAGAGATAGCTTCCTTCAGTGTACTTTACAATAATTAACAAACAGCAACAAGCACAGAAGAAGGGTAAAGACCATTGTTCATGGCTTTTCCTATCCACAGAAAACAGATACGATTATTTCTGACAATATTTACCATAACAAATGTTTTAATATTATTAATATTACTTAACAGGTGTATCATTATTTAATATACCAGTGGTAATTATTTTATTTGAAAACATTAACAGATCAATCACATTTGAGCAGAAGGGCAACAGAAGAAGTAACCTGGAAAGAGAGCCAAGGTGGGTAATTGTTGAGATCGCTCAAGTCTGTTCCTTTACCCACTTTATGCCCAATAACTGCTTCTAGGTATAATAACAATGTAGGTATACACAGGCTTTACTTTCTGATTTCTAGCTACTGATATACTCTGCTGAAATGCAAGTCAAAATCAAGAAACTTAGAGACATATCTCACCAATATTTAAAGATATTTCTCCCACTGAAAACACGTTGGATACACTCACAATCAGACAGGCTTGCAGCACAGATAAGCTACTTAAAGAAAGGTCTTCTGATTATACATGTTTTATGAACTACAAAAAACAGCTATTCCTCATTAGCTGGTTTGCTAAAAGTCTTACTGGAAACAAAGAGAAACGTCTACAGATAGCTTAATTTCTACCTGATAATATCTAGAAGCTGAAAATCTTACATAACAAGCATGTTCCTTCATTTCACGGAAAACCCTTTCTTCTTAACAGGTGGCCCTACTTTTACATAGGAACTATTAATAAAAAGATGCCCATCATTACTGTAATCATCCCAATTTCAACAAAAGCTTCTACTTCATCTGCAAAGTAGGTGTACAGTAATTTCCTTGAATTAAGCAAACTGGTGAGTGTAATAAAATTCATTGGTAGTTTTCATTGTTTTTCATAACTACAACAGAATTTAATCAAAGATACACTTGAAGTTTGTAGGCAAAAACATACGGACATTTAGTTTGTCAAGTATTAACATTTTCAAGTATATGGATGTTTTAAAGGACACATTAGCATTTTAGCAAAATGCTTTTTTAAAAAAAAGTGATAAGAAACACTATTTAAGTTTAAAAAAAAAAAACAGCTACATATTCAGCTAAGCAGCTCTAGAATCTGTACCATTACCTCTCATTCTGTACTGCTAATGCTCACCTTCTTTCATAGCTATTACTGTTCAATAGCTGCAAAAGAGTTCTTGGAAAATTTAGAACACAGCACCAGAACAAAAGACATAATCTGAACTGAAAATGCTGAACTTTTGGAATCCATAATAAAATCTTTACTCTAAGAGCCTAAGACCATGTGATAACCCAATAGTATCAGTCCTGATACCATCTAGTACAGAAACTGCTTTACTCTTTAAAGCTTCTTTAATGTGCAGCTTGATTCACTATGCAATGAAAAACCTCAAGACAGCCAATCTGTTTTTTGGCAGTCCCAACAAAACAAAAATCTAACAGATTTGTTCAAATACAATTTAAGTGCACTTCTGGCAGATAAACAATGAAATTCTTTTCTCTTTGGAGTCTTAGGGCTTGTGCAGAAGAACAAAAGAGTATCTAAATTCCATGTATAGTTTGGTAACATTATCAGCTGAACTGAAGATCATCGTGTCCCCACAGTCCTGAACATATTCTACCCTACACAAACACAGCATCTTACACAAAAAAATGAAAGGCTGGGAGATAGCAGATGCGCCCATTAAGTTTTCAGGCCTGAGCTGCTTCTAAGATCTCATCAGAATCTCCAAGTGTCATATGTATGACAAGTGATGACATGCCTAAGCCCATCTGGATTTGGGCACTGGCAAAACAGTCTTGTTCTCTTCGTCTTAGCATAGGGTTAACAAGAAAACCAATTGTTTTTCCAGACAAATTCACTTTTCTTGGTTTTTTTTTGTTTGTTTGTTTGTTTTCAGTGCCACAACATATGGACCTAATGGCATGAGAAGACTTACAATAGATTCCACTTATCTGTGGAATTCAGCAGATGAATAATGTGACTCCCCCTCCAACCCACATCAACAGCTTTTTGTTATTAGTTGTTCTTTCAGTCCCAGGAAAAGTTATGTTTTCTCAATAATGTCAAAGAATTTTAGGTAAACAAAGCACTGCAAAATGCCTGAGGAATGACAGTTGAAAGTTTATTTTGCTAGCACGAGGCAGAAATGGTGCAACCTGCTTTAGCAGATGACATTCTCCCCAGCTGCAGGACTCTCTTGACAAAAAGTTGAAGGTGCACTATAACTCAGCTTCTCTTTCCAAAGAGAAAAACCATCTCTGCAGAAGACAGATTATACTACCTCTTAATTAAGAGCCTACCAATTCTAATATAGCTTTAATTTCTCATTGAAATTCTTTGACACTTCAAAGAGCAGAGAATTTTTGCCACAGTGGGGAAGTAAATATTTAAGGATACTTAAAGTATCTTTAAATAAATATACCATTAGCTTCCTACTTCTCCACATGAATGAAACTGGAGGAGAGCATAAGTCTGCAAGGAATGGATTTACAGTGTACAGAAGTAGAATGTAAAGAAAAAAAAAACAACAAAGGTAACATCCAACAAATCCATCCTCTTTTGTCTATTAGCCAAGCCAAAGCAGAAAAATGTAGATGCAGAACACTGGTGTTAAAAGCTCTGTATACCTTTCATGAAATTTTCTTGTGTAGGTTTGTCCCAAATGGTTTTAGCTTCTCATATATTTTGAAACCTGGGTTTTTACCAAGACATGCATTTGCAATGTGCTAACTACTCCAGTTCTCTCACTGAGAAAGACTGCACAGTTTTGAGTACTTGTGTTTTTCATCACAAATATTCCGTATGATTTGATACAAACCATCCCTGGAAAGCTGCTCCTTGGTGAAAGGACAAAATATTCCCATGAAAAATTATTTCCTCCATGAACATAAATGGGAACTCTCCAGCTCATAAAATTACTGCTGAAAAGGAAGGAAGACTAAAATTTAGGGGATCATTTTAGAAGGATTCATAAAAACAGACTCATGTCTAGCCTGCACATTTCATACCTGACAAAGACCTACTGAAAATGGTGTCACTACAGGCCTTAACATTCTCCTTCCTGTATACTGCCTAATTTCTAAAGCTTACCATAAAGTTTCACATGTATTAGGTCGGTGAATTTTTCTCTTACCATCCAAAAATGCACAGAAGATAAACTGTAACCTAAATTCAGTACATGATACTATTACAAAACTTAACAAACAGCACAGGTGGAGAAAATAAGAATGCAAATAACATCTTCAAAATAAGAACTACTTAGAGGAACTTCGAGGAAAAGCTTTAATTCTGAGGTTCCATATCCCTCTCTTCACTGAGCAACTCCCAACTGCGACAAGTATAAGGCTAGATGAAACAATCTCCACTGCATGATGTTCCCTGACCTTCCTCTTTCAGTAAGTTGGGTAAAGATAAAACGGTGCATACATCAGTCATTCTTTGTCAAATTTTTGTGCATGAACTCATTTTCAGAGCAGATACAAATATATGGCAATCCTGTTAGCAATAATTCTACACAAAATTAATGAAGTATCACAACTACCCAAAATTTTCACACCCGAAGTATGTGGGAAACCTCTACCCCTTTTTCCTGTGTGATTTTTTGTTCTTAGAAGTGCTACTGAGATTTATGAAGAAATTACAACAACTTTCTTCATACAAGGACTGAAAGCAAACCTAATTCTAAAAACTAAAAGATGATCAGAATGATCTTCTAAAATATTGTCTACAAAGTTCACATTCCTAAGTTTTTTGACTCCTTTTTTTCCATCAGCATTTCAATCAGTTTGGGCAGTATTAGAAGTTTGAAGATTTCAGTTTTAACTTTCTATGAAAAGAAAAGTTGAGAGGAATAAATGGCCAGACTGGACAGTTTTGGATGTTTCACTTAGGCAATGCAAAAATATCAGAACAAGATTATAAAATGTGCAGTCTGACAGCAGTAAATATCATACAAGGCTACAACTTTTTTAAACCATCCAAAAGAACCCTCCAAAAGTACACATATGTAGCTCGAATCAAAGGTAGCTACACTTCTATTAAACATAAATGCTAACTTTATATCAATCTAATTTGTATTCTTCTGAGCTAAACAGTTTTTAGAAAGCTGTTGCTATTTGAGAACTGCTAATCCAGAACTATTCAAATGGCTGCTGGTAGTGAGATGTGAAAACACAGCTACTCTGTGTGATTAACAGTTAAGATTTTCATCTGATTCCACCTACTGGTAGGAAAACTATTTTCCACAACCATGACAATGGTACAAATAAGCAAAAACCCCTTGCCCACCGTCTTACTCAATTAGTAGGAAGTAAAATGGACAGTCAGGTATTTCCAACATAGAATTTGATATTCAACTTTAAAAATCTGCTAATGAAGTCATTAATGATATTTCAATGTTGGTTTTTTGTTTTGTTTTGTTTGTTTGTTTTGAAATTACAGTGCAGTATTCTGCTTAGCAGGCCAAGATGTAGAACGTTTTTTCCTTCCAGTTTCAGAAATTTTCAATTTTTATTTGTCTTCACTTCCTACTTCTCCATTTTAGAAGAAAACTGCTTCCAATTTTTTTTTAATATATAAAAAATTTATCACCTGAGAATTTCCAGGTGCTGGTATATCAATACATAACTTATTTTAAGGTTTTATGCACTGGCATCTTAAAGAAAACAAAAATCCAGCTCTAGCTTTGAAGAAATTATTCAATTCTTAATAAAAATAACAAAAAGAAATCAGCAGACTGTGTAACAGTATTCTCTCTAACCTTTTAAAATACAAACCTACATACTCACACACTGTATCAAGGCTTGTCTGAGGTTTGTTTTTTTTTAAGTTCCTAATTAAAAATCTAATTTTTGAAATACAAAACAATATTGAAAGAAAATCCATCTTAAAATTTGCTCTTAGACAATTTATTTTACTTAGCATTTGCACTGCTCTTTACATGAAGAAAGTTTTACAAGAGCAGCAATTTCATAAATACAGCTTTTTAAATGTTTTTCAAAGACATGCAAAATGCACATCTTAAGCAACAAAACAAAGCAAGCAAGCTGAATAAACCTTTTATATTCATATAATTTGATTAGAATAAATCTTTTTGTTTATATTCACATAAACATAACTGTCATGACATAAGACTATCCAAGAGAAAATATGATTTGTGTCCAAGCCATACAACCATAAAAATCCTTAGATGTTGGCTCCACAATGGGCAAATTCACCTCAGGGAAAGATTATTTTGTCTGGTTTGCAGAAGAAAAGCAACAGAACACCGAATTCCTCACTTTAAAACACTCTGTGCAGATTTTCAATGTATTTTATTGGCCTTATTCTTCTAAACAATTGGACCTGCACTGGTTGACCTACTGGTTATAATAAAGCCTATAAAAAAATAAAGGAAAAAGACCTACCTCCCCAACTGTACCTCTTAAATTGGAAATGAAAACAAGGGTAAATAATGGCATAAAACCATTTTGACCCAGTAAGATTCATAGCACAGAATGAAATAATGCTATTCCAATGCAGCACACGTGTGTCTGAAAAAACACAGGGCCATGTGTAGAAGTACAAAACTGTAGCCATGTTGGCAATTCTTCACTCTACGCATGCTTCCCAAAAAGCAAAACAGTTAGAAGGGAGGTGAAGCTTGTGTATGCTGTTTCTCCACAAGGTACTTGACACAGAAAAGTGCCAAAGCAGTTTAGTTCAGAAATAAGCTATTGCAGTAAGGTGCAAACAAACTGTACCTGTAATTTTCCCAAATAATATGAACATTTGTTCTTCTAGATTTTTAAATATTATTTATCTTTGAATGTTAAAAAATAAACTAGTTACAAGAAGAACAACAGAGCCATGAAGTTTGGAGTGACACGTAAGAAAACGGTTGAGTCTACTGGATGTAAATTTACTGTCAAGAAGTATCTTTTTAAATACTTCTGAAGAAACCAGTTACTTGCCATCTTAAAACAAGCGATGGATGTTCCATGTGCTATTAAATCTCCATCTTGTTTGTGCACCATGACGGAACTAATAAACCTCCAGGGCCGGGAATGTGGTGCAACACAGCACAGACACCTGAACTAGCTCTGTGAAATCAGCAGTGCCCGGAGCCACCGGCATTACCTGGTTTTTCCACTGTGTCACATTTCAGCTCTCTCCTTGCCATTACATTAACGGAAACATCACAGTACATAGCACAGTGAAGACAATTCCACTTCACACATGTATTGATTACAATGTACTTGAGTAATTTATTTTCAGATTGTAAGCACAAACTTGCTTTTATTCGATCCAATCTTTAGTAAATCACAGTACAAAGGACAGTATGCATTACTTTTTCAATTTTTTTTTTTTTATAATGTGCTAAGAATTAGTTTAGGAAAAAAATGAAGTGAATATACTAGGTTTGTTCACTCTAAAGAAAAAAAAAAAAGAGGCAGTCACAATACCAGTCTTCCAGTGCATACCGGGATGCTAGATTCCTTCATCTCTGCTGAGGTTGAGAAAAATAAAATTATCCCCCAAAATATGTTCTCTAAGAGAATCAATACACATTGAGCACTCTACTGCTTGTTACCCCATGCTATGTCTACTCCGTAAGCAGTCCTGAAACAAATCCTGAAGTTAGGTGTCAGTTTGTGTGAAATGAACATTATTTGAACCCTGGCCACACCCTTTCCTGCATCTGCCTAATCCAGAGTTTTCAAATACATCCACTAGCAAATCTAACATTTTTAAAAGCGCAGCTTTCTGTACAAAACCACGCTTCATGAAAACATGCACCAACTGCTGGGAAAAAAAAATCATCTGCAGAGAATGGAATCTGAAGACCACTGTAGGACATGAGCTGCCCACTCTTGCCTGCCATGCTGGTGCAGACAGAGCAACGTACAGCCTTTTTGCAAAGACCAGATCAGACAGATCATGATTTGCAGTAAGGTAGGAACTTCAGTAAGGAGAAGATCTTTGACTGGTACACATTTTTAATCCATTAGAATTAATATTTAAATTGGGTAAAAATGTTTACTTCCTATTTGGTTTTGAGTAAGATATGATGCACTGATCATATAGCACAGTTAATTTCATTTTGTATTTGAAAAAACACAGGAACTCCATTTTCACATTTTTACCTTTACTTCTGATTGTGGGAATATCCACCAATGCCACCTAAAAATAATAACACTGCATAACAGAGAAACTTATTTACACTGTTAATAAAAACTGCTTTTGAAATATATCGATTGCAATAAAACTGTATAAACAGTTTTATCCACCAGATGGCATATGCCTCACACTTTCCTTCTAATAAAGTTAAATCAGAGATATGTGTGAAGAACAGAATTTTCCAATTTTTTCGTATGTACAAACTTCAATAACAGTTTAGAAATTATAAACTCCTACAACAAATGAAAAGACGTGCTGTAGCCTAGTTATAGGATAATGAATGAGTTTGCACACAAACATCACAGTCATGAGCTGCTTTGAAACCGCAGCCTCTTCCCTCTAAGCAAGGAGATGCTAATAGAGTTCTACCAGGAGAGTTTAACCTGCAAAGCAATCATTGCAGAGATGTAGTTCAGGGTAACGACAATAGAAGAATCTTTTTACTACTACAGTTTATCCAAGTTCTCTAATGAAATAAGTTGTATTGTCAAAAGAACCACCCTAAGTCAAAGACTTTATCATTGTTATTTACAATCTGGATATTTGCATCTACATGTGCCTGCACGTAAATATGTATGAAAACCAAATCTAATTGGAGAACAGTGCTGACAGTGATAATGAAATCAATAAGATACAAATATTCTCAACATTTTTTGACAGTGTTTCAGTGGAATTTAGGCAGATTTGCTCAAACTGGCCTCCTATAATTGAACCTCTAAATCCTTAAGACTTCTAAATGTTGCAGGTCTGATTATGAGAAGTACTAGGCAACCAGCATCTCTAAAATAATGATAGTTCTATCCAGTATACTAATCATGAATCTTTAGTGTCTAATTTAAATGCCAGTATTTAAAAATTTTGGCTGTGGCTTTTTTGAATAGTACACTGGAGTACTGTACTGAAAATTACTACATAAATAAAGCTTTCTCATCTTCCGTCTCCTGTTTGGGAGGATCAGTTCTGATAAAGAATAGTTCTGATCTCCTTGCTTTCATTGACAGATGTTGCCCAGATCATATGCACCTGTACATGGAATGAGGCTAAGACAAAGATCTGATGTTAGACATCATGTCAACAGCTGGCAGGACAGTAGCATCTTGCACTGTTGGACCTCTGAACCAATGATCTACAAAGTCTCACAGTCTCAGAGCCATCAAATATAAGCCAAGTCACACCATCAAATTTGCCTTTGCCAGGAAATAAAAAACAGAATTGCTTCTATGCCCTTTATTCATACCTAGGTGTTACAGAAGATTAACAGCTAGACGAGATGTTAAGAGACTTATTAATGAGAATAACCTCGTTTCACAGGAGATAGGAGAAAAACAGTAAAACTGGCAATACTTTTCTATAAGCAGGTGCTTTGTAGTAGAGACAAACTGATTTCAGTGACTTGTTGGATTGCTTAACATTAGAAAATTATAAAGAAAGTAAGAATGCTGAATGCTCAGTGGCAACAACACTGCCACGTTACTGAAACAATGCAGTTTCAAATTTCCCTTTGATAACCTGTCAGTGCTTACTGGAGGGGAGGGGCACTGGAATCCTTCAGAATGAAGCAACTATCTAGAAGATTAAAACGGCTTTCAGTGTTACTCAATAATTAATCTAGTCTTTACAAGTCTCGAAGACTCATGTCTTAACATTCTGGCCCGATAAACATCTAGAAATCTCAATTTGTTTTCCTATCCTGAAGGCATACTGTGCCATCCAGTTCCTTCTCACTCAGTAGCTGCAGCTGCTAGGTGATCAGTTTTACTAGGGATGGACCATGGGCTGAAGGACCCCCAGGCTACTCACAGTGTCGAAAGATACCAGCATGCCTGACAAGAGGGCCATAGGGACAAAGGCAATAAAGGTTAAAGGTAGACGGTGAAAACTATCTAGACTGCAGGTTGCATGGCAGAGGAGGAGGAGGCAAGGAAACAGGATGGCATGGACACAGAGACACAAACTAGACTACAAGACGATGATGCGATGCTTACTAGAGGTTTACATTTTAATTTATTCTAAAATTTAGACCTAATAGCAACTTTCCTTCTGTTGTCCAAAAAAAGATATCAAATCCCAGTCTATGTTGTCTTAGATGTGAGTCAACATACTATTTATCAATAGAACATGAAGGAAATAATCTCATCTCATTCAAAAAACACAAAATATGAATCAGCTATGTTATAGATCCAGTCACGGGTTTCCAAACTATGATGTATATACTTTAATCATCACCTAGGCAGCCAAACAACTCTTCGTGCATATGCATGTTAGATGCTGTTCTTACCATGATACATTTAATATATGAGCAAAATCAACTTGGGAGCTTTGCCTCTTATGTGAGAAAGATCAAAGCCTTTAACCTTGTGAAAATCATTGAGACTTGAGATATCCATGTTGAATTTTTTTATATGCCTCATCTTAAGTCTTTCAAGAAACGTTGTTATTCTAAGCTTTCCAAAATTCTACTGCAGAGATTTCATTTCTTTCCCAGAATTTTAAACCATTTTTTTCTCAGACATTATGATTTGAAATTCATTTGCTCAGCTTGTAGATTTGAGTTTTTTAAACCAACAACTAGTTTTAAGAAGTATGTTATTTTCATCATATAATTTCCATAGTAGATAATATTCCAGGGGAAAAAAAAAAAAACAAACACTATAAAACATCATCTAATGAAAAACCCAAGAAGCCAGGAAAATAGCTGAATTGACACATATGCTTGTCCTTGTCACACCAACCTCTGATAGAGTACTTCTGTCCATAATGGTTTAGAAAGCAAACAATGACCAACAATCTCTCTCCAAATTCTTTTAATTTTCCTAACACTTGTGCTTGGAAGCACAACCTTTGTACATAACAATCGTGATAGTACTAGCACTGGTCTACATATTTCTTATTTCCTCAGAAAAAGAGCAAAACACTTCATTTTTGTTAGGACTGGAAATAGGATTTTGTTGTGGTTTTTTTCCTTGCCATTTTATTAAATTTCCAAAACTCAAAGGACTCTTTGTCGACTATCTCCTTTATTTTCCTTCCAACTTTTTCATAGAACACTGGTTCCTTTTCACTATGTTCTTTCAGTTAACTACCTTTTATATCTCATTAGTAAATTCTGCCCAGTACTGTTAAATCAGTTTCCACTTCTTTTACTTAATGAAAAAGTTTTTTTTTTCTTTTTTTGTTCACTTAGATCCACTGAGTCACAGCCACATGGGTATTTCCTGTGATTCTGCTTTCATCTTGGCCGTTGTTTTCCTTGTGTTTCTTGGCAAACTGGAGAAATTAAAATAAGGAAGGATGAGAGGAATCTGATCATTAACACTTATCATAACGACTAATGAGTAAATACCACTTTTATCCCCTGATGAGTACAACAGAAAAAAAGCTAGAAACGTACTATTCTCTACAGTAGTATGATGAAATAGGCATTTAATGTCAGCCAAAAATACCAACTCTTTTGGAAAGTCAGTTCCAGCCTAAAAGTGTAATTCTACAACGATGTGCTTATCAGATGCCTAGTGTGAAGTTCAAATGCTGTTTAGTTCACTGAAAGCTTCATTGAAAAAAATCTCCAAAAGATCACAGAAAGGAAGGAACCACTCCCCGTTTCCCTTCTCAAAATTTAGTGAGAATCTCCTTGGAGAATTTCGTGGTCAGGAAGTCTAGAAAGAAAGAGCTAGTCTTAGAGTCATCCACCAAAAGGAAAGGAGGAGCCTGAAAAGACCATGAGGAAAGACAGAAATAGGGGAGCAGATAGGGGATAGACAAAAAATAGTCAAAGGTTACAGTGCGTTCTTCAGAGGAGTAAGTGGTTCTGGAGCTAGGCCCTTCATCTCAGACAAGGGTCTTCCTCTGCTATTCACTGATAAGAAACTCAGTGATCTAATAGGTAAGAAGATATTTAAAGCCCTTCTCAAGGGAGTGAGTATCACTGGCCATGGAAACTGACATATTATTGACTGTCTATGTTGATGTACGTTTCTATCACGTCCAAGGGTGCAGACTAAATATCATCTGGCCACATTGGTCACAGGAAGGACTAAAACACAGAAAGACAGAGGGTAATCTTCTCATTACTATCTACATTTAGTAACCAGAAAGGTGTTTATAACTCATTTAAACACTTTCAGAAAGATGTCTCAATCCAGGACAAGAGAGATGCTATCTGGATACGGACTAACTTCACCAGGAACAAAAAGAGTACTGTCCATGCCTTTCCTAATAGAAAGGCAATGTCTCAACTTTTGCCCCATCTCCCCTGGTAAAACTGCCCTGTTTCATTCTGAAAAAACGTGTACAAACTCAGTTCTAGAATTCAATTAAAATTACAAAAATGAACATGCTCTCTGTCCCAATCATTCTGAAAACTAGGGGGAGGTGAGGGAGAACAGCTATGATTTAATGGTAACATCATCATGTAGATCATAGATCAGATAAATCAAAATATTCCCATATGGACAAAAAACTTGGAACTACTTGAAAAATTCAGTCTCACACACCCAAATTCCCCACACAAAGTTTCACCCTGTTGTTTCTGATGATGGATTGATTTTCCTGTATCAAAAGAGCTCCTTGTGCATTAAAAGCTTTGTAATCTGTGAAAGAACTTCTAGGAAAAGCAAACAAAACTCCATCTTCTGAATTTCAACTTAACCCTACTTGTAATGGTGTCCAACATATTTGTTTTAATCTCCCATCATTTTACAAAGGTAATTTTAATTCTGAAACAAACCATTGACACATTTATCTTCTCAGCAGCTGAACCACTGGGAGGAAAAACAGGAAACAGCTGGTCAAGGCTAAAGTGCAATGAGAAATGTGTTCAAAACTAAGAAATGTGTCAAAAATGATCATAATTTACAAAGGTTGGATTTGCAATCTTTCCAAATCAATGGCAAAGAAACAATGAGTAAGCTAAACAAAATATGAAGTGATTCACAAATGCCTGCTAATGATGAAAGCCTGAAATTTTTTGCTCAAAAGAAGCATTCTAGTTGTTACAAAAGTCAAGTCCATCTCCAACCTGCTAGTTAAAAAAAAAAAAAAAGGGAAAAAAAGGAAAAAAAACCAAACAACCAAGAAACAAAAACTTCTATTTCCGTCTGTACTGCTAGAGAACAAGAAAATCAATACACCACTGTTTTAAGTAAGAACCATCCTACACATCCCACTTGTTGGTAACCTCTACACATATTTTATGCATTTCAACCTGTTGAGTGACTTGATGCCAAAGAGTCTAAAGCCTCCTTTCACATTCATGGCAAACCGCAAGATGTCATTGTATTTTAAGTTTCAAAAGGACATGTCGGTTAGCCAGAATACAAGTAAATTTCCAAACAGGGAAACATTCTGAATGTTTATGAAAGAATCTTTTTCCCCTGTTAAGAACATATACATTTGAAAAACATAAGTCACCTAGTGCAATCTTAAGGCTGTAAACATTAGAACGGAAATCTAATGTTATGGTTCCCACAGCAACTGAAAGGTGCTTATACAAAACAAAACATCTTACATACACACTGTGTCAGAACTGTAACTGTACCAAGTTTGCAGCATGACGTTCTAAGTCTGCAAAGTTACTCAAGATAAATTCCTATCAGTTCTCTCAGAGGTCTTTTTCTTGATCCAGTTCGTAGAAATACCTAGAACGATTCTCCACAGCTCAGATACTTTCTTATGTTTCTGCTGAAAGATAAAATATTCAGAATTATCATTCAGCCTATAGAAGAATCTGAGTGTTGACTGGCCACATATTGAAAGAAGTAATAATAACGGTACTGGTCTTACCTTATTCTCAAATTAACAAATATTAACAGTTGGAACTAGTGGGAAAAGCAGTTGGTTGGTTCTTAACTACTGGAAACTTAGGATAAATCTCTTCTGCAGACTACATTGCTGCACAGAGCTAAGTTTGCTAAGATAAAATAAAATTTAGCCACAGCACCAGTGTTTAGGAGCAATTTGTCTCCTTCAACTCCTGAGTGAGTTCACTAACTACCTGCCTCTAAGAATACAGAACAGATGAGATCACCGTTTGTTTGTAAGGCAGCTAGGACATCAGATGTGAGTCAAGAAGCGGGACTTCCAAGTAGCGTGAACAGTAAAAATGTATGCAATGGATGCTTACTAAAGGGGTTTCATATACACATTTATACAGACATTTTTTGCTTTCATTTGTAGATATAAAACAACTACTTAATATTAACTTGATGTACACCTTGTTATTAAAACGTTTGATGTAAAATTATGGATCTCACAGACCCAGTAGCTCAGCTCCATTTTGCACATGCTTCTTTTTCTCACTCCAAGTCACACTACCTCAGTAAGAGATTTTAAACAGATTTCAATATGACCAGGCTTTCACCCATTCTCTAACACTTGAAGGGAATTCCTGAACACTAAGAATTAAGATCGCTGTAACACGAAACTAGTGCAATTAATAATACATCCTTTGTTTTGCTCAGGTTTTACTAATGAAGGCCCGTGTCTGCTGGTTGCTTGAAAACAATTTTCAGTGTCAGGAGAATAAAATCAAAATAATCATGGGCAGTATAAGAATTAATTTTAAATATGTTAAAAGAAACTCCTTTTATTATGGAATTGAATTCTAAATTCTAGCTATAGTCAACAGACCTTACAATTATTTGAAAAGCTAAGTTAAAAAAAAAGAAAGAAGAAGAAAAGAAAAAGTTTTTATTTTCACAGAAGTGAAATTATTCAGAGTACTGCAACAACTGATTTTAACATAAAACCAAGAGGGTTTTTTTTGCTACTGCTGCACATTCCATACTACGATGGCAAACTTATGTGTAGGTATATCCTTATTTATTATGCTAAGGAAATCCTAACTTCAAAACAGCAAGAGGCATAAATCCAGAGATGAAAAGACTCTTCTGAACTTTATACAAATGGGAAGACAAGAATATGATCTGTAAGAAAGAATGAGCACAAGCCAAGCCAACATATTTTCCTCTCACATACTCAACCAGTGGATTAATGAGTGCATCTAAAAAATGAGGCTTCAATCTCATTTCAAAAAATGACTGTATCCAATTAGTTTCAAAGTTTAAATATGGATACTGTCAAACAATTTGCAGCACTGTCTGATACGTGTGTTTTGCAGGGAAGGAACAGCTTTTAACTATATAATTTTCTAGCCAAATTACTAGAAGAAAACCTAAAATGTGGTTGCAAATGTGAGAGTTGTTTGTTTCCAGCAAAGCCCCACTTCCGACATTCCTGATGAAAGCCATGTGCTGTCTCACTGCCCTGAGTCACCCTGGTCCCAACTGCTGCACTGATGTAATTGGCTCTAGTTGATGTGGGAGCACCCTCAGAGCCTTCTTGTCCCTTAACACTCCAGCTCATATGCAGTGGGATAGTAACTGACAGCTGGATTATGTTGACTTTTTATTCCTTTTTTAAGTTGTCACCAGCCTGTATTTTCAGCCGAAATTCTTTGTAACCAGGGGCTCACAACTGTACAATATCAAATCACTAAGTAATTGAATAGCCTTCTATCTCATGAAGGATGCCTTAAGTATTGCGGCAAGTATCATTTTACATATTTTTCTTGACATTTCATACCAATAAAGTATATATCTACCAATTATTGTCAAACCAAGCTTATTCTATTTTATAAAAATTTTCAAAATGTCCCCAAAAGACTGTAGAAAAGCAAGATGAATTGAAATATAGACAAAACCTCCAAAGTTCAGATTTTAGTTATTCACACGCCAACAGAGCGACCTTTATATGGCACAGTTTTTATTCAAGCATACCAGAGTAGTAAGCAACCCAAACTTTTCAACAGTTCTCATAGGTAATGAAGATAAGTTAGTTTCACCTGAGAAAGAATTCAGAAGCACGTCCAACTTTAACACTCTAACACTCCAAAATGAACACTTTAATATGCAGCAGAGAGATTTTCTAAAACAGATCTTCATGCTTCTTTACAGTTAATGAACAGTCACTAGAAGGAAAGTCAGAAAATGTGGAAAAACTGAAGGCATAGTATATTGCTCTTGCCAAGACTCCCACACTATTGGCTCTGACTACCTAAGTATGCTCACAGCTAAAACTTATTGTTCATCATTTGGCCCCAGACTGTTAAAGCCATACATCAACCACGAAATAACATGAAGGATTATAAGATTTATCTCTAACTCTATCACACGTTATAGTAATAAAGTATAGTTAAAAAAAAAAAAAACTTCTACAGACAGAGGCTAAATTTTCTATTTTTAAAGCTACCCTATAAAACTGAAGTAATTCAACCCAAAGCAAATATAAGCATAGAACTTCATTTAACGAAGTTCAATTTATTTTTACAGCACTTACTGAAGGGAAAACATAATTTCATGCCTATTTGGCTTCTCTTTTGCTTCTCTTTTTTTTCCCCCCAAACAGTCAATTTTGCTAACAACCTTTTTTTCTTTAAACAAAAGACTAACTTCTAGTCAGAAACAAATAAAAACACAGATAGCAATTAGCTCATCCATGTGTGCTAACCACTTTAGCATATTAATATAAATCTTTAAACTTAAAAAAGTGACAACATTAATAACAGGCAAAATTCTTATGCATTGACAGAAAAAAAATTGTTGTTGGAGTGGAAGTGGATCTCTGCCATTTGCAAATTATTTGCTTTATGTCATTTATTTCCTGTAAATGTTAAACTAGAAATTTTATTTGCAATGGGAAAAAAACTCGAAATTCAAATCTCTCTAATCCACAATAATTGCAAATATCACTTGCCTAAAACTATAACATAAACAGTTTGCATTTTTGGTATGCATGCAAACTCGGAGAAAAGAGAAAAAAAAGTCTATTTAAAGAACTCCATCTTTTACACGCAGAGCAAGGGAGAGAAAGAACTGTGAGAAAACCACAAAATTCTATCAAAAAAAAAAAAAATATGATATCATGGTAAACTGAGATCTGCAATTCCTACAGGAACAACTAAAAGAACTGAAAAGTCACAAGAATTTAATTTTTCTTGGCTGCTCTGTGGCTTGGGAAGCTCACAGAATCTGGTAGAATAATTTCACCAGTACACCAATCCTATCATGATTTCTTGTGGCCACACACACAAGCTTAGCATCTGTTCTACAAAACCATATCAACTATCCAAGAGAACCACAGCAAGTTTCTGAACACATTTATACTTCTTTGTATTACCATCAGTACAGGGGTAAGGCAGATGCTTCCAAGTTGTTGTTTCACTTACCAGTTAGCATAGATCTTTTAATTACATAAATTATGTTTTGAATGCACTGGAAATGTACAAGTATCTTTCAAGATACTATTAGGTTAAAAAGACAGTTGCACTATACTGACAATAAAAGGTTACTAGTAAATCCTACACCGGATAAAACAGCCATATATATATTTATTCTTCTGAACATACAGGATTACAAACCCTTCCTTTGATCATAAACATATAAGTTCATGTTAGCATTTGATGTAAAGTGATCCTGTATTTAGTTAGTGCAACTGGTTGTCAAAACAGTCAAAACAGATGTTACTTCCATGACTGACAGTGGTATACCCATCTGACACCATCTATCTGGAAATTCATTTAATAATCCAAATATCACCCATAGAAAAAGGCTGGACATTCTAAAATTAAAACCAAATTGAGTTATATAACTTGTATTTTCAGAAATGCCATAAAGGCATTCTACAAAGATACACTGACTGGAGTTGCTGATAGCTCTCTGGAAGGGGAAAGAAAAAAAAAATTGAAAGGATGAGAATTAAATTACTGTATATCAATTTTTCTTTCTTAACTTATTTAGAATTAACAATCAATGCTAAATCTATAATTTCAGAGAAATGCCATACATTAAATATACTTGTGTCTGGCTCTGCGTATTTAAAAATATTGTCCAAAATTACTATTTTAGATATCACATTAATTAACAGGACAATAAAAACTTTGTATCTTCAGAATCTTTTCTCCCTCCTTAACTGTTTGTTCAGAGATGCCACCAACTGTAGACCAACTTTATGGAAAAGAAGAATAAGAATCCTTACATTAGCCATACATAGTCAAAAACCCTTGCAGTATGTTAATCTGAATTAAAAAAAAAAATTCTTAACAGATGCTGAGTTATCATAGCAAATCATTAAATCAAGTATGCAATCCTCCCACAAGATAGATCTACACTAAAAACCATGTTTCTATGTGGAAGCAAATGTGCAGGCAATTAAGTTTGTTTTAATTGTTGCTCTGTGGGTATTTAGCAGGTCAATAGAGCCTAAGCTACTATGAAGAGTGGACAATATGTTACTGTGCTAACTTTTATCTGACCAAATTTTAGCCAGCCAGCAGAACTCCAGCTTCTTGAAGCTCAAACTACCGGCATCAGGAATGTAATGACACAGCAAAGATGGTCCCGACCCTGCAAAATTAGCCTGGCTACAGAATTCAGCTATTTTAAATTGCAACTATGTTGTTGCAGCTGCCATCTGGAGATCCTGAGATCACCTACCTGGTTTGAGAGTCACCCAACAGGACTCATTAACAGCTTAGTCAATGGCAGACCTGGCCACTTCAGTCATATGACATTACCATTCCAGTAGTGTATCGGGAAAAAAGAAGCAGACTTCAGCACTATGAAGCTAACATCTCACAGATACAGGTGGTTCAATGTTTCTAGAAACTCTGGCTTTCAAGCTTATACACATTGCTAATATGATGCAGCTGAGCTAAAGAAGCAGATGCATTGTGTGAGGCCAAGCAAAGCTAATGCCAATGTTTAAACTCTCAGGATTTGCTTCCACGGCTAATTCTTCATATTTGAGACACTTCTACGATATACTACTGTGAGGAACTTGCACACCTTCACTGTTCCATCACTGAAAAGCAAGTTTCACACAGATACAACAGCTCTTTACATCCATTTGATCAGGGTAAGCCTTGCACTGTATATAGCTACAAAAACTACATGCAAAATTGAAAAATAATCTGACAATAAATCTTCTCTCTACATACAGTGCATACATTAAGTTCAAAGGAGTACAAATTTGCATTAAAAATATCTATATAAAGTAATTATGTGCTACATTAAAAATATATGTATTTTCTATATAATCCAAAGCCTCAGACCGACCTCGCTATGTAGAGCAAGTAAAAATAAATAGCAAGAAAACAGTTCAATGTCTTTCCTTTATTAGCGCTAGAATTTTTATGTAAGGGATATACACAAATGAGAGCCACATTTTCCTACTTAAAACATAAAGGTCTCTATTGTTCCATGCTATGCCAGCACTGCCATGAAAACTTAATTTCTCTGACTTTTTTCCCCTGAAAGAACAGAAGCACTGTTCACTTAGCTGTTCCACACAGAATGCATGCTCAAAGGGTGAGATAAGGGGAAAGGAAGAACAGATTACTACATTCATTTACTACTGATTGGTATGAAAGCTTCCTACAAATGATCATAATTCACTTAATTATTTTAACCCACCATGTATGTACAACAGGTCCATGTATTTGTCACATCCACTGAGTAAATTTCCCTGTTTGTGTAAAAATATCTATAAGGCTAATATGAGCCATAAATACAGAAATATTATTGCAGAAATAACATGACAGTAAAATCACCAGAAACACACCAAGCACTTGATTCATATTATATGAATATATATATATTATATATATATTATATGAATATATATATATAAAACACTCTCTGCTTTGTAGTTATAAAGATTGCTTTACTGTACCTGTTAATCCTTTGTTATAAACAGAACGTTTTCTATTTAAATAATTATTCAGCAATAATATCATGTTTATTTCTAGGTTAGTAAAGATACTCCTACAGAAGTTTTCTAATTAATGCCCTCACACCCTAAATCAGTTCAGTATGGTGTGGCAGTGGTGTGAAGTGGTGAAACATTCATGCACGTTAAAAGCTAAGAAACCCAAGTCACACTGGAAATGCCTAATGAGGAAACCTAAACACATCTTCACCTTTCCACACGTACATGAACAGAAGTAACTCTAGACCTCAGCCACAAAACTTTTCTCTTTTCCCTCCAAAAAAAGCTTACAATGAAAATACAAACACACAGAGCGGATATCATGTAAGATAAGTACGTGGCTCATATTAATTCCTTTGTGGGAGTGTGACCATGCACCACGCAGTGCACATGCTGTGCCAGCAAGTTTGTGCTTTCACAGATTAGAACAATAAATACCACAATAATGAACAGCACCATAAACTTCAGCCACCTGGCGCAAAACAAATAATATATATCTGTTCATGCAGCTTTTCGGTTGTCTATTTAAAAGGAAAAATGTTTTTTGAAAGATACGAGGAGGACAAAACTGTCATGGAGCTCCTGAGCCATCCAATCCATTCAACTGTTAGCACTGACAAATTTTCATGTAATCCATTTCATCAACTTAACAAATTCCACCATCAAAATAATCCATTTTTCCACCATTTCTGTCCTACCAAAGGTTGTTGCAGAATCTCATCACTAACTGCTTATCTGACCTTTACCGTGGTTATCTTCCTCTCCCTAGATGTTATTCATACATTTCAACAAAGAATCACACCCTCTATTTTGCTAAGCTAAGGAACCTCTCTTGTCTACCTCCTCCTGAAGCAGTTTCTCATGCTGTGATCATCCTGCTGGCTTCTCTTTCTCAGTAGCCACATTTCAGATTAATCCCTGAGTACCAACAGCCAAAATCCCTTTTATAGATTCCATTGGCAACTACTCTATTTCTACCACCACAGAAAATCTTTCACTATTTAATTTAAAATAATATATTCCGGATGTGCTATGTTATTTCCACAATAACATTTTAGGCATTTATGATTTCATTCTAAACTGAGAAAATTTTGTATTATTTATCAAGAAAATAAAACTTAGAGCTATAATAGCACACTATTATATATTATTGAACCACTATATAATTTCTTTTTCCAGACAGAAGGATTATAAATATCTGTAATTTGGGGAAAATACTGTATTTTTCAAAGTAACTATTTTTCATTGTGATCTAACACTACACACTTATCATTCAATAAAAATTTATTCCAGGGAATGATTATGGTGCTAATATATCAATCAAAAAATTTTATATAATTTTATATATGCCCTATATATTCAATTTCTGTATATAATATAGTATATATTAATATATATGTTTATACATGCGGACATGTATAAACATAAATTTATATGACATTTACAGGTACATATATGATATTTACAGGTATATAATATACAGGTATATGTTTATATATAAATAATATGTATTTGTATACAAATTCATACATATTCATATGTGTGTATCTATATAAATGTATACATATACACATTTTATATCTACACACATATAAATGCACGTGTAAAACTTTTAAATAAATCTTAAGTTATGCATTTTCCCTCATGCCAATCTTAAATGAGTTTCTAAGGATAAGACATTCTTCTGAAAAGTAGTGTTCAACATAAGGTTCAGCATGGCCAAGTGAAATATCCTACCGTTATTATATGTTTACTAATTGAAGGCATTCAGTAAAATGAAATGTCATCGTGTCAGCAAGACTCTCACAGTGAAAACAAACAAATTATGAAAAGCTTACCTCATACCATAAAGAGGTCTCAAGAAAGGAATTAAATTCCCACTTTATTAAGCTCTGAATTATAGTGAGCTGTTCTGTTGTAATCCTAGAATGCTTCAAGCCACTGTTGTTTTTCCTCTGCTCAACGTAATTCCAAGCAACAGTTCCTATGTGCCCTGAAGGTAAAGTCCTAACAATCGCTCTCGTTCCAGTATAAACTGATTTTTTAACCTCCTTATCATTTTTACAGAAACGTCTTATTAATAATGTGGAGCGTTCCTTTTTGCTTCTAAAAAAATCCTCCTCCATCTCTTCTTCACAGTTATCATTACAGTCTTCAAAATGGCTCAGAAAGGGCTTTGAGGGCATTCTTCCAGTAAAGTTATTTCCAAAGAAGCTGTGACCTGAGCATGCCACTTTAACCTTTCGTGGTGCTCTTTCCAGACAGAAGTACTTATCCCTTAAAGTGTCATCATACAAGTGTTGTCCGTTTTCATTCTCACAATTATTTGTCAACTCCACCAACGTGCAAGTGCATGCCGGGGAGCCAGTAGTGCTACTATTGCCAACACTTACTGACTGTATGCAGTCACTGAAAATGAAGCCGTTGTGTAATTTGCACAAAGCCTTTGATATATTCCTTTCACTAGCACAATGAAAGTGAAAAACGGCTACTTCATCGGTATCGTTGCCATCACTCTCATTTACCGCTGTCTGGCTTCTTAATGAAGGTCCATTCATTTTCAACTGAATTTCAGCAAGCATAGCTCTTTCCAGTGAAACAGGAATTCCAGTTTCCAGGCACGCCTCTTCCCCTGTTAAAGGGCCACAAGATTTATACAACTGGCTGCATGGGATATTGCTCTTGTAGTTTTTCTGTACAATGTTACAGTTAATGTTAAGAAATTTCACTGAATCAGAGATGGCATTGTTTCTCTCCCAGAAGTTTTCATTAATAGTGTCATCGGTCATTTGTTCATTTGTCAAAGTGAATATTTTGGGCACTGAGCCCTGAAGACTTTCTTCTTCCAGTCTGTGTAAATATGAGACAGTGCGTGTGGTTTGCCTTCCTGGACTGGCAGTGTGTCTTTTTATAACACTGGTGTCCAAAGCATTCTCAGTATTTTCATCTCCAGCTGACTGAGCAGGTATCACTTTACCCTGCATGACAGAGACCAGAACAGAAGCTGTCATCTCTTCAGAGGTCATCTTGACAGTCTTTAGTTGCTGAATGCGTGGTGGGGAGGGAGTGTCCACCAATCCTCACTCCATTATTTCTGCATAATAAAAGAGTCTGTGCTCAATAATCAAGAAACATGATAAAACACACACTGGCTACTTGCTCTTTCCGAACTGTGGAAAAAAAGAAGCAACTTTGTTGTTTTACAATTGGACAACCAGGTTCTCTCGGTTGTGTGTTACTGGCAAGAAATGCAAACATTTTGAAACCAGCTTCTTGATGTGATGTAGCCTTTCAACTTGTCTCTTCCTACAATTAATTCCTCTATCATACATAGCACATTCATTCTTGCCTCAGGTTGTAGGAGACCAAAGATGTAATCCATACCAAAGATATATCCCCCGGATAGGACACCCAAATAGTTGAGGTTTTCTGTAAAGAAAAGAAAAAAAAATACATATTTTGAATAGAATCCATGGCATAAAGTCTATCATCACAGTTATGCCAAAAAGAAATTGTTTTGGTGTTATGCATTTTTTTGTTCTCGGTAACCTTTGCAGTATTACTGTGCAACCATGAACAAAACACAGTCTTTTTGCCATGAGTTTATCACTGAGAAAGACAAGCAGGAAGGTAAAGTAAGTTAAAATACTAAAACATTGATTAAAAAAAAAATCAGGGTTAAAAATCAAAGCGATTTGATACAGAAAAACTATTTTATTACTATTACTGTATTACTCTTCTCAAGTAACTATGATTAACATTTTATTTTAATCTTAGAATGTCAGCTTTCATTTTTATTGCTTGCTGATCTTCATCCAAAAGTAGTTAGCCACAAATCAAAAGATAAAATGCACTCTTTAGTGAACAGGATATCTGATATGCCATTTTCTCACACAATGAAATTCTGAAGTGTAACTAAATGCATCAGTTTTCCTGCAATTCATCTGGTGAGAAAGCAGAAACAAATGTAATGAAAAGTTACATTGAGCTACAAATCTGATGATGTAAGGTTTGCTAGCATTCTTTCTTTCAGAAAGTAACTATAGTTAATGCACATACACAAAAAAATTGCAATTTAATACTTAAAACAAGATTTCAATTTTATTGATGTAACAACGGAAGAGAGACGAGGGAAAGTTGCAAAGGAAAGTGACTCTGACAGAACAAAGAGCCACAAGTTTCACATTCTCCACACATTACAACACTCGTGTGTGCCAGAGCAGCCTGAGGATGGGAGACCCAGATCCTGGACAAGAGGAAGTTTTATCATCAGAAAGTTAAATTAAAGCTAGAGTTCACAGACGAGTTGCAGAGAAGGAGATAGCAGTAGTTGGATAGGGTGGCATGGGCAGGAATTAAACTAGGATGTTCACAAAACATCCCATAAAATAAAATACTGCAACCGCACAACTGTACAGGAGATGCAGTAGGAAAGCAACACCTAAGCAATTCCTGAAGTCTGTATCCCATGATAGACCCTACAAAATAAAATCATATCCTGATTTTCATTTTAGTTCACTTTAACTATTTCATAGCGGGTTTTTTTTAGTTTCTTTGTTTGTTGAGTTTGAGCATAGTTTTTTGTTTGTTTAGAAACTTACCAATAATTTTATCCTAACATTTCCTACCCTTTTTCCCTGTCCTGGTTCAAATCCTGAGATAACAACTTCCATAACTTTTTGGGACCACACACTTGAAGAAAACTGAGAGCAACTCTTCTAGAAATGTTCTGATCTTGTTTCTTCAAGCCTAAATCTACACACAGCAACACTTATCAAAGGAAAAAAAAAGCTAAAAGGAGCTAGAAGGCAAAGCAGCTGTTTTTTCTTGATCTTTGTTTTACTCACGTCTTCTTGTTGCTATACAAAATAAGAATACTTCATAACAGATACAAAACATGCATATGTTAGTCCTTTGTAGGATTTTTTTCATCTATCTAAACATCTCAGTCTATTGATTCATCTTTCCTGTCTGCAGCAGAAAAATTCCATGCAATCCAGTGAATATACAAGCAACTGAAATGTATTCATAAGTATACTCCCTGTAATATTGCTAAGCCAGGAATAAAAACTAATGGAATGGATTGGTACTGCAAAGAATATACAGTTTATTGTGCTAGCTGATGAATGAAATTCTTACTAAACAACATCCTTCTAAGAGGACAAAAAAACTCAACTTCATTATACAACTTTGACAGCACAGAGTGAATTCAAGATCATAAAAACAACCATGTATATTGAAATTATTTCATCATTCTTTAATGGAGAAACTTTAAAATTATAATATTAATAATAAAAATCACATTGCTGATTTGCGTCTGCAAACACAAAACTGCTGAAATCAGAGGTCCATTTATATCCCAGGGACTGCCCACAAGGCTCATCCAGTGGCCCAGACTGTTCTTCCACAGTTTTCCCAAAAGTTTCCTTCAACTTCCTTTTCCCGTCTCTCTTGACATCAGAGTTTCCGCACATACAGCCTTCAAACTGCTTCCGTCGGATGTCTTTTTCCTCTAGAAGATTTCATCCCAAATCTCCCCTGTCACAGACTTTTTTGGTCACCTTCCTCCTCAGCTCCAGAGGCTATATGCCTGCCTTTTCTATCCACAAGCATCACTCTTCTATGCGTCCGTCTGAAGTTCACTTCCTCAGAACTAACGTCTGCTTAAGAATATCCATGCCTCCATCCAGCTGTTCCCATCCTCTCACAGCCACTGCAATGTGATAGGGAACTGATCCACCTCAAGAATTTTTTGCTCAAGTTACTTTACAGCTAGATCACTTTCCCAATCCAGTTCCTGTATGGTTGTGGGAACACCTGCGCTACAACAGCAAACAGACAGCATGGGGAAGAGATGAAAAGGCAGCTTCAATTGGTTTACACATCTCCGCAATCTGCAAATGGAGTTCAATGTTTCAGCTACGTCCATCTAGCACCTGACCACCACCAAAACCGGCCAATTCCCTCCTGCCTGCACTCCAGGCCTCCAGGTCCCCGTTTCCTCCCCTCACGCACCTTGACACGTCAGCTCCACCCAGTTAAGTTGATTCAGCCAGATGATTTATCAGGAAACTTGTTTTTACCCAAACAAACTGATGTGCCTTGTGGTCACATGATCCCTCAAACCCACAGCAATAAAACATTAGAAGTGCTTGGTAGGGACCGCACATCTCAATAACTGATTGAGTTTAGATCACATTTGCTATGATGTCTAAACCCACTCTGAACATAAAATCACAGAATAAGAGAAAAGCTATGTAGTGTATGGGTATGTTAAAATCTCATAAAACAGCAAGTAAAAAACGTTATGCCTCTGATCTATGGACAACTGCAAAAATATCTCAAACTGAGCTCTGCTTAACAGATGACAAGGGTTTCATATGTCCCCCATTACTCTCCTCTCAGTTTCTGCTTTCCACTGTAATCAACAGAATTCACTTCAGCATGCCCAGCAAATTCCTTAAACTGCTGGAATTCGTTAGACATGTTATGAAGTATGTCAATAGTGCCATAAATGTTATCAAGTGTAAAACTCACAAGCTCAACCAATAAAACAATATTTTGCAACTCACTGTAAAATTGCAGAATTTTCACTCCCCATGGCTTCCTCTGCCTGTATATCTGCATATGGGTGGCCAAAGCCTAGATGCTTGTGTAAAAACCTCAAATATATAAGTTCATTTGCACATAAAATCATTCAAAACCACATTTTCCTGTTGCACATTCAGCTCAAAGCACACTGAATTCACTGTTAAATCTGCATATAAAAGCACATGAACTAGATAATTAAATCTGCATTGTATTCAACACATGCTAATATTTCCTAAAGCCAGTAGATTAGCTGACAAAGTCCATTAATAACTACACTGGTTCATTTTACAAGGCTCAAGTTATGTCAGAAATCTAATGTGCTCCTTCTACACAGAAGAGGAAAGGAAAAATATAAGAAGCTGGATCCAGAATTAGTGAATCATCTTGAATTCGTAGGTCAGCCAACACAGACAAAGGAATAATGAAAATAAACAATCTGATGACCTTTCAGCACACACATTCACAAAGTACATTAAGTTTGAAAACACAGGACACAAAACCAATTTGACTACTTTTTTTTCCACTGCTGCATACACTTTAAGACTGAAAGTTCAAGACAGTTCTAACTAGTATTAACAATAATTAAAAATAATATTTAATAATTCCTAATTCCCCAGCTATTTGGGATTAAAGATTACAACAGACTAGGTAAAACATACTGCCAGAATAATTAGAGACTATAAGTCTGCTAGCGGTTTAACCTTTAATTCCTTACTCAGCTAATTTCCTTTTGAAATCAACCGAAATTGTGTTTCAGAGAAAATAAGAGTATGTCAAGGCTTACTGCGCTGTTTAGCCTAAGTAAAGGTATTTAAAGGATCAGAACAGCCGCACAATGTGGTACACTGGAGAGCATTTAGACGCTAGGCTGTCAGGGAAAAGATGATTAGATCAGCACTTGAAGATGCTGCTTGCACTGAGGGAAGAAGCAGAAACTATCAGTGGCAAAGCAGGGCTATGGGCCTCATGGTAAAGATGAGGATTATTCAGAGAAGTTGCGTGGTGCCAGAGATGCCAAACTCAATTCAGTATTTGAGACGCCATGGGAGATTTACAGGGAAGCGGTGAATGCACAGTAGGGGCCAAGGGTGCAGAGAAAAAGGGGGACTGACAGACAGATATGTGAGAGAACAAGGCGCATACCAACGGTTTCCACGGGCAAAGTGCTACTAGACTAGGATGAAAGGTAATTCAAGACAGCTGAAGGGCAAATGCAAACTGTCTGAAAATCCCTGCTTTTTCAAAGGCTATGCTGGGATGCTGTTTAGGCAACTTTCATCCTACATTTTTTGTATATACGGTCACTATCAATCCTAAATTGAATTTCAGCAAATTAATAAATGTGGACACAATGCACATGGTATAAGTAATCCGCTGAGTATAAGATTCTTGGGAAACAGTAAACGAGTGGAAGAATTTGGCATGGGGTAAGCAGACACAAAACCGTAAATCATTATCTCACGCCACCCAGAAAACTGTGTTTAAACAATATAATCTCAGTTTAAGCTCTTAAGGAAACAACTGATTCATGAGAAAGGTTGTTAGTATACTATGACTACACATTTGCAATAAAAAAAGAGTTTATTCAGCTTTTTTTTTTAAAAAGTAAATAAACTATATTTTTTTCCTAGACAAAGTTCTTGAAAGGAGTACAAAAACCACATTTATTGACTCCTCTTCAATTTGCCCTTTTATCCTGTATCATGCATGTTACTAGTTTTTAGCTCAGTGTCTTATTTCAGAAACAAGCAGAACAGACTAGTGTAAAAACAGGACAACAATGTGTCACTGTCAGTTTTCTACATCTATCCTCTGCCTAGGGAACCACAGGGAACAGTAATGAAGAAATAGCCAGGCTCTTAAAAATCATTCAAGATGTGCACAAACCCTATTTGAACAGTTGGAGGCAAGTTATAACAACATTTTACTTGGCACAAAGCATCATGCAGAACCTCAGATTTACCACCAGAGTCTGTGTTTCAACAACAGCAAAAAAATCTCGAAGAACAACAGTATTTATATATCCATGTCAAGTTAGAGAGGCTTTTTTTCTAATTTCTAGAATACTTATCTAAACATGATCTAGTATTAGATGTCTCAAGCTACACAAATGGTTGCCAGATGGTGAACCCTCAACTGCCTCACCACTCTGCCTCATCACTGCGTCAGGCAGAATCTGAAGCTCCTGCCAGATAGCAGCTCCAAGCTGCATTTCTTTACAGAACCTCATTTTCTGTACAAGGAGAAGCACTGAGAGAACCTGCAATCTTGCAAAGTTTACTTAAGTGCATAATTTCAGGTCTTTGAAGAACTGACACTGACAGCAAGATCTTCATAGACCACAAAAAAGAGCACAAAACGACTGACAACAGAACATACATGAAAGACAGACAAATAATGCTTACGTAAAAAGAAAAACAGGAAATAGTAATAACAGTAAGAAATTTTAAATATCAGGTAAAAGAAAAAAGGACCAGTGCATCAGAATTTCAAGACCTAAGAAATCAAAAAGCATACATACCAAGTATCCAAAACTGGACAAGATTAAAAATGAGGTCTGAGGTGTAAGACAACCAGCTGGCAGGCTCCACCCAGATTAGCTGGTTCCTCATTCCCTATCACCTTAAACAAAGCATTTTCACTGTCTCCTGAATGTGAACTCCTTCAGGGAAGGGAATAAACAGATCTTGTGGAGAACTAACCAGTGGAAAAGGAAAGAGGAGTCTTCCTCCACCACCACCATCATCTGGTGGCACTCACATGATCATACGAGTTGACAGAAACAGAGCAAACACAAAGCAGGGAGAACATGGGGAATCCAGGACCAGTACAGGAATGTATATGCAGCGTCTCACATTGAGACAGTTTTAAGTAGTCATCAAAATACATCCTAAAAATAAATCTACCAGAACACAGGCACATAAGCATAAAAATCTGAGGGGTAAAGTCAACATAAGTTACCACTAAAAAAAAGGATAAAATACAACAAAGAAGAGACCATAAGGAAAGATCCATTACTTAAAAGGCAGGAAAAGTGATTTATGACACAGAGAAGACAAATATTTTATGCCTGTATTCCTTCCTTCAAATAATACGCGTACATTAGATCACATTTAACTGGTCCTTACAGTTTTAAACAAAGGCCAAAAGCTCACAACACATTTCAAGTGGCATTTGCTGGATCTAGTTCCAGACAGCACTGCCATTATAAACTTTCAAGTCAGACTACGGTAAACTCAATAAGCTTTGATGGTACAGAACTGGGAGATGTTAAGAGTCTGACACCTAATTTTGCCCCAGCACAGGGGGATTTCCTGACATCCCTTCAAGCCTCAGCTCTTCAAGGCTTACATGATCTAATACGGACAAGTTTAGTAGGGAAGTTCTATTTAAGCACTTCATAATTCAATCACTGTACATCTGCTAAATCTTTTTTTTTTTTTTAAAGCATGCAGGTTCTTTGGAAAACATGCATCATGACATACAATTAGTTCAAAATGATGAGATATTTCAGAAGCCTTCTCATCTAAAACCATCAAGATTCAGAACTTATCTTGCTTTACTTAATATTTTCAAAAAGTTGACAGAGCACATATCATTGACTGTCCTTATGTCTTTCTTACCTGACTTGCTAGATTCGCTAGAGAGGTGTCTTTTTTAATGTGAAAACACCAGAAACCCCAGCAGTCATTCCCAGTGTCTGAATAAACTATCTTTTTCTAACTTCTTTCTAACTTTGGTTTAGCCCTGAACTAAACTACTATGAAGGAAGATGTGCCCTGGCCACAACACAAAAAGACAAGGGCAAGTAACATGTTTGTCTCTTTCTAACTCAAGCAGGTCTACACAAAGTTAGCTCAGTCTTTAAAAAGGAGATTAATGGAATCTAGTAATAATACATCCTTCACGACACAAGATCAAAACTGCCTCATTCACTCAGGCCCACCCAGAGTCTTGCACAGATCTTCAGTGAACAGCAAATGGCATTTTCACAGCACTGATGTGTGTGTACTTCAGTACCAACAATCACTCTTTCAAATCCTTTGAAACGCCTACAGCTTCGAATGAGGAAATAACATAGCCATCATCCCATTTCAAGGCTTTGTCAACCTTTGAGGATTTTGTGGTTCCGGATTCAATGTCACCATTCATAATCTTCGTTCTGTGCTTTAACAAGTTCTCAAGTTCTGCATGTACACACCTTCATTCAAGTGGTTTCGCAGCCAATTTATGCAGTTTCTCAACAGTAAATGAAGCATAGTCGATTCGTTCACTAATGTAAAATATTTTGGAAAATAACAGAAGGATCTTCTACTGACTGGGATTATAAGAAGTCCAGAAAACAGAAAGAAAGGATGTGGAGTTTTGTACACAATCAATCTCAAACACAAATCACCTTAAAAATATTGCAAATGGTGTTTCTGTTAAAATGCAAATGACAACAGTGATTTTCATCAAAGCACAAATAATAAGTATGGGAAGATTGATTGTATGTATTTCCTGTCATTTGTCAGTCACTTCTGTGGCCTCAAAATGTTAATACAAAACAGAACACTTGCATGGAAGCATAATTGTTCTGAGAATCTGGTTATCAGATTCAAAATCTGCCACTTTGAAATGTTAACTGTTTACAACAACAAATATCATTTGTAAACATGGTACGCTCCCTCCATTTGTGATGTTTTCACAGATGTCACCTTAACCAAAGGACAGTGTTTGTGAAAGTCAGCTTCTTCAACAGTCCTACAACAGGCTGAGCTTTTAGCCTGGCAGGGCTGGGACTACACAGCGTGCCAGCCAGACTCCAAGCTCTGTACGGAGCACCATCTAAGCCTCCAAGCAAGGCTTATCCCTGCACAGGCATCCAAGTGAAAGAAGCATACACATCAGTTTCTACAGCAGCACATTTCTTTACCTGGACACTGGCAAGAACAAGCATTAATTCTGAGGATCTACAAGCCGTGGCTTAGCAGACTGTAACTGAGCAATACTTCAAGCTCAAGGTAAGGATGTTTGGGAACTTATCAGCACAACTATTTTTCATCCTCCTCTGTCCTGAAGGGGTACCAGAGAGGTTAGCATCACAAGGCAGAAAACCCTGCCCCTCCAGCAGGAAACTCTGGCAATCCCCTTTCAGGAGTTAGATTTAATGATCCTTGAAGGTCCGTTCCAACTCAGGGTATTCTATGATTCCATAATCTAGTCCCAGAACAATAAAGTGACACTGGTAGGTAGCACTCCTGCCCAATGGGAAGCCATGCTCTTAAGGGACATGAAGAGGCCATGACATATTTTAGTAAAATATAACCGTACCTTACCATGAAAACTATTACCTCGTTGAAGTTTTAAAATTATTCCAAACCAGGCCACGCAATAAGAAACAAGAATACCTCGGGTTCCTAGCCTTGTTTCTTATTCCCCATTGCATTTTCTCATGCGAGCACCCAGGGCTTCTCATTATCTCTTCTATCACAGTCCTGCATGTACACCACTAGCTGTAATTCTAGCCACGTGATGAGAACAGAACAAATCTGTAATAAAAATATTTCTAACTACTAGAAGTCTGATGGAAAGCTAGAGGTGCATTAAATCATTACAGTTTATCTTCTATAAACCCCAGTAACACTTTTATTCACATTGTGCTAAGCTACAGTACTCCTATTAAAAATTTTACTTGAGTAATAACATATTATTGCTGAGCTGTCATAACTATAATAAAAGTAAGTCTATTAAAACTGAAAACCCAATATGTGTTTCAAATAAAATTGAAAATAATCTGTAAGTGAAAAGGTATTCGATCAATTGTCTGCCTACATATTTGTACCTCTGTATGATAATTAGGAAGTTTATTTATAAAGAAACTGTTATTCCTTCCAAGATAAACGGAACTATACATGAAGAAAATTCTACGTTCACAACAACTTCTACACTCCTTAAGTTCTGCTTGCGTTTCTTTAACAGCTTAACCTATTTGAAGGAGATAATTCTGAAGACCAGGGTAGAATGTTTCCATATATAATTATTATGCATTTATGCAACCTTCTATTTGAGGATCCTTAAAATAATTGCAGTGAATGACTGTATCCCTTCTAAACAAATGCAGATATATTGCTTTTCTTGGTTATCTTTCGTGTCTCTATGGAAGTAGTCTACTAAGTATTTCCATCTGCTTGTGAGATTTCCTACTTAGTTCCAGTGACTTATTACTGCACACCTGGGCTTCATCCTTTCTTTTGGGAGAAAAAGATAACCTTAGCAAATGTTCAACTTAAGTGCAGCCATCATAAAACAACTCACTCTTCGGTAGTATAGTAAAGCTTCTTGCTTCATGAATAGTAAGAATTCGGAATTCTAAACATGAAAATCCTCTCCCTTGATAAGATGGGACTTTATTCCAGACCTTTAGTCTGCTTCAGTCTTCATAATACAGTTAGTTGGGATAAGAATGTGTGCCACAAGCTAATCCTATACTTATCTTACACAAACAATCACTTGTTCTAAGTTTGTTATATTTCTTAAAAGTTCACGTACTTCCAGCTGAACAGACGGAAGGTAATTTTAAAGTAGTGAAGCTCCCGGTAAAATTAATGAACAAACATTTCAGAGGATGCTTGATGTTCCTGTAGAACATGCAGCAGCTAAAAACAACAGAACACAGTATTACATAGCTCAGTTACTTCTAAAAGGAACAAATTCTGGCTTTCTGCAGATTTCTCTAAGTTGAATAATTAAGCTATCTAAAGAGATGCCTTTTATTTTTTTTTTTATTATTATTTTTTATTTTTTACAACCGGGGTATTACTGAGGATTTTCTTCTATCCAGATCCTCTGCTATCTTACAATGGCCAACTCTCATCAGAGCAACCTCTTCACAGCCACAGTGATTTACAGAACTTCCGTATCTAAATAACATCAATATGAAATCTGTTATCTAGCATCCTTGAGAACTGCACTTTTGTAATAAAAACTGCACTTTTGCTACAGGCCAAGTTCAAAAGTTGGCAGGAAAGATACAATGACACACTGTGACTTTGTGAAGTCGTTTCCATAAGAAACCAGGCTAAAAATGCAGTCATAACTTGGAAAAGGACACTTCCTTCTCTGGAACACCCTTTTTTATTTTGACATAAGCAGTGGTTTGTGCCAGAGACTCTGCCTGTATCCAAACAACACTGCTTCATTAAAATCTGGAAACACTACTAGGGAATGTTGTTGTTTTCCCTCAACTAGATATAGTAGATATGTTCTAATTACCTAGGCATATGGACATAAGATATTATGTTAAATGAACGTTACATATACAAACTACAATTTCTCAGCCAAGCAGAAAGATTAGCTCACATCCCTTCGATTGCACACCCTTGTTGCTAACATATTACTTAATATCCATGTACTTAGCCCAAAGAGATCTTAGAAAGGATATTAATACACCTGATGTATATCTCAAGATCCAGCAAAAATGGGAATGCCATCGTTAAATAAGCCAAAGAAACAAACCCCAAAAAGTACTGTAAAAGATAACAAACTAGTTATCTTGCATGCTGAAATGCTCAAGGTTATTTCTGCTGTAATAGTTCACAGGGATAAAACTGCATTTTCTGTACAATATATCAACATTATAATGACAAACCAATGCTGCAACTATCACAGAGACAGATGATGTTAACCCAGGACAGGATCATCACAGGTATCTTTCAGAAGGAGCATTAGGGCCCTGAGTGCACCAAGCCCTTAATTCCTGCAAGCAGCTGCACCCACATCCCCCACAGCAGTCCCACCAGCCATTTCAACTCAGGCTCGTCCCCCAGCTCAAGCTGAGCTGCGTCCCAGGCCAGTGTTGCCCTGTTCTGCACTACTTCTGACATTCTGACCAAGCTAATCAGACTGACATCAGATCAACTACCAGCTCGTGCTGCCTTCAGGATCTGCTGATAGACCCATGTGTCCTCCTGCGGCTCCAGGCAGGGGGTCTTGGACCTCATGCAAGCCACGTTCTCATGGAAAATGATAAGAAGCATTTGAGGAAATCTGTGATGTAGCAACATTCAAACAGCACACTGAACATACACATCTGTACGTCACCAGCAGCAGGAAGGTCAAGAATGGTGATGAGGAGGTTATTTTGAACTGCGCAACCAAACACTATCAGGCTGGTATTTGGGTGACAAACCGGAAGATAAAGAGTAGCACAAGCCTTGTAATCGGGCTTCTCTGGTGCAAGATGTCAATAACTACTTCAAGTAAGGAAAGAATTCCGCCCACTAGATACCTAGGTTCACCAGCAGAACTGATGGTTGGAATGATCAGTGACCTTGGCAAGCAGCTGAAAGGGTTGTGAAGCAGTATCTGGAATGAAAAGAGATCCCTGAGGAGAGGCAAGGCAGCAATTAAAACTAATGGTCTGTGTAATCTTGAGATCTACACTGTATTCAAAAAAAAAAAAAAAAAAACTTCTCATGCTAGTAACAGTGCTTTGCCTACAACAAAAACATTGGATGTAATGTTTCAAAACAGAGTAAAAACAATCATCTCAAAACAGTTTTTAATGTAATGTGTATCAACTTAATGCCTCAATCTGTCAAGTTCATTGAAGACAAGTAGAGAAATTGTTTTAGGATGATAACTCAATGATGCTACCTCCTGCAGCTCTGATTTTACCAGTCCTTCCAACTACCTGCTGGACCTTGACCTTGGGAAGCCAACAAGGAAGAAGTAGATCATACACAAGGAAAGTAATACTGCCTAGAAATCCAGAACAGAGTTCGTGGATAACAGTATATGACTTATGAAAAAAAAACAACACATAAAACCAGCACAGGTAAATGAAAGCAGACTAACCTGTCCCCTGAGAGTTCAAATCGTGTATTCTTAATTTGTCCTCTTAGGCATGCTACTGCCACACCTCAAAACAGTCACCTGCTCCCTCAGATCTTTTTTGTTGTGATCTTTTCCAGATCAGTGCATCCTGTAAGGTCTAAG